>NC_088413.1:151550-166550 GCF_034236695.1 Oncorhynchus nerka | reverse complement strand
TACATAGACACTACAATACACAGATACACCATCACATAGACACTACAATACACAGATACACCATCACATAGACACTACAATACACAGATACACCACATAGACACTACAATACACAGATACACCATCACATAGACACTACAATACACAGATACACCATCACATAGACACTACAATACACAATACATAGACACTACAATACACAGATACACCATCACATAGACACTACAATACACAGATACACCATCACATAGACACTACAATACACAGATACACCATCACATAGACACTACAATACACAGATACACCATCACATAGACACTACAATACACAGATACACCATCACATAGACACTACAATACACAGATACATAGACACTACAATACACAGATACACCATCACATAGACACTACAATACACAGATACACCATCACATACACTACATACACAGATACACCATCACATAGACACTACAATACACAGATACATAGACACTACAATACACAGATACAGATACACTACATCACATAGACACTACAATACACAGATACACCATCACATAGACACTACAATACACAGATACACCATCACATAGACACTACAGATACACAGATCACATAGACACTACAATACACAGATACACCATCACATAGACACTACAATACACAGATACACCATCACATAGACACTACAATACACAGATACATAGACACTACAATACACAGATACACCATCACATAGACACTACAATACACAGATACACCATCACATAGACACTACAATACACAGATACATAGACACTACAATACACAGATACACCATCACATAGACACTACAATACACAGATACACCATCACATAGACACTACAATACACAGATACATAGACACTACAATACACAGATACACCATCACATAGACACTACAATACACAGATACACCATCACATAGACACTACAATACACAGATACACCATCATCACATAGACACTAGACACTACAATACACAGATACATAGACACTACAATACACAGATACACCATCACATAGACACTACAAAACACAGATACACCATCACATAGACACTACAATACACAGATAGACACATACCATCACAGACACTACAATACACAGATACATAGACACTACAATACACAGATACATAGACACTACAATACACAGATACATAGACACTACAATACACAGATACACCGTCACATAGACACTACAATACACAGATACATAGACACTACAATACACAGATACATAGACACTACAATACACAGATACACCATCACATAGACACTGTGACCAGATCAGACAGGCAGACAGACAGGCAGACAGCCAGCCTGCCAGCCCCCCCCCCTCTCTACCTCTGAGAGGGTCTTCAGAGATGTGCGGTTGAGAGAGGTCCAGAATGATCTGTTCCTTCAGGACTTTGGGGTCGTAGATGTGGAGCTTGGCTCCCTCGTCCATCAGGTACTTAGATATATAGATACTAGAAGACTCCCTGTGAGACACACACACACACACACACACACACACACACACACACGTCAGTCATTTAGCAGGCTTACAGGAGCAGTTTAGGTTAAGTGCCTTGCTCAAGGGCAGAGATCGATTTTTCTCTCCCACCTAGTCAACTGGAAGATTTGAACCAGCAACCTTTCAGTACTGGCCCAACAATCTTAAATCGCTAAGCTACCTGGCATCCCATAATATGAATGATTAACTCTGGGGGGGGGGGGGGGGTTAATGTGTGTTCTATATGAGTATATCAGGTCAAGGTTCCAAGACAGGCACTTTACCCCTACACACTGACACACACACACACACACACACTGATTAACCTGACACACACACACACACACACACACACACTGATTAACCTGACACACACACACACTGATTAACCTGACACACACGAGAGAGAGAGAGAGAGAGAGAGAGAGAGAGAGAGAGAGAGAGAGAGAGAGACAGGCACTTTACCCCTACACACACTGATTAACCTGAAACACACGAGAAAGGGGACAGAGAGAGAGGAGACCGAGGAGAGAGAGAGAGAGAGAGAGAGGAGAGAGAGAGAGACAGAGGAGAGAGAGAGAGGGGACAGAGAGAGAGGAGACAGAGGAGAGAGAGAGAGGGGACAGAGAGAGACAGAGAGAGAGGAGACAGAGGAGAGAGAGAGAGGGGACAGAGAGAGAGGAGACCGAGGAGAGAGAGAGGGGAGAGAGAGACAGAGAGAGAGAGGGGACAGAGAGAGAGGAGACCGAAGAGAGAGAGAGAGGGGACAGAGAGAGAGAGGGGACAGAGAGAGAGAGGGGACAGAGAGAGAGAGGGGACAGAGAGAGAGGAGACCGAGGAGAGAGAGAGGGGACAGAGAGAGAGGAGACCGAGGAGAGAGAGAGACAGGCACTACACAAAACAGAGACAGAGAGAGACAAATTTGACCCCAATAACTACCGTGGGATATGCGTCAACAGCAACCTTGGCAAAATCCTCTGCATTATCATTAACAGCAGACTCGTACATTTCCTCAGCGAAAACAATGTACTGAGCAAATGTCAAATTGGCTTTTTACCAAATTACCATACGACAGACCATGTATTCACCCTGCACACCCTAATTGACAACCAAACCAAAACAAAGGCAAAGTCTTCTCATGCTTTGATTTGATTTTAAAAAAGCTTTGGACTCAATTTGGCATTGAGGGTCTGCTATACAAACTGATGGAAAGTGGTGTTGGGGGTAAAACATACGACATTATAAAATCCATGTACACAAACAACAAGTGTGCGGTTAAAATTGTCAAAAACACACACATTTCTTCCCAAGAGGCCCGTGGGGTGAGACAGGGATGCAGCTTAAGCCCCACCCTCTTCAACATATATATCAATGAATTGACGAGGGCACTACAACAGTCTGCAGCACCAGGACTCAACCCCTACTAGAATCTGAAGTCAAATGTCTACTGTTTGCTGATGATCTGGTGCTTCTGTCACCAAACCAAGGAGGGCCTACAGCAGCACCTAGATCTTATGCACAGATTATGTCAGACCTGGGCCCAGACAGACCTGACAGACCTGGGCCCTGACAGACCTGGGCCCTGACAGACCTGGGCCCTGACAGACCTGGGCCCTGACAGACCTGACAGACCTGGGCCCTGACAGACCTGACAGACCTGGGCCCTGACAGACCTGGGCCCTGACAGACCTGACAGACCTGGGCCCTGACAGACCTGGGCCCTGACAGACCTGACAGACCTGGGCCCTGACAGACCTGACAGACCTGGGCCCTGACAGACCTGGGCCCTGACAGACCTGGGCCCTGACAGACCTGGGCCCTGACAGACCTGGGCCCTGACAGACCTGACAGACCTGGGCCCTGACAGACCTGACAGACCTGGGCCCTGACAGACCTGACAGACCTGGGCCCTGACAGACCTGGGCCCTGACAGACCTGGGCCCTGACAGACCTGACAGACCTGGGCCCTGACAGACCTGGGCCCTGACAGACCTGGGCCCTGACAGACCTGGGCCCTGACAGACAGACCTGGGCCCTGACAGACCTGGGCCCTGACAGTAAATCTCAGTAAGACCAAAATAATGGTGTTCCAAAAGAAAACAAAAAGATAATTACTTGACACATTGGAAAGAATTAACAAAAAACCTGAGCAAACTAGAATGCTATTTGTCCCTAAACAGAGAGTACACAGTGGCAGAATACCTGACCACTGTGACTGACCCAAAATTAAGGAAAGCTTTGACTATGTACAGACTCAGTGAGCATAGCCTTGCTATTGAGAAAGGCCGCCGTTTCCACAAAATTATGTGGAAACTGAGCTGCACTTCCTAACCTCCTGCCCAATGTATGACCATATTAGAGACACATATTTCCCTCAAAACAAACCCAGTTTTGATAAACTCCCATATCTACTGGGTTAAACACCACAGTGTGACATCACAGCAGCAAGACGTTTGTGACCTGTTGCCACGAGAAAAGGGCAACCAGTGAAGAACACACACACCATTGTAAATACAACCCATATTTATGCTTATTTATTTTCACATTGTTACAACACTGTATACAGACATAATATGACATTTGAAATGTCTTTATTCTTTTGGAACTTCTGTGAGTGTAATGTTTTACTGTTCATTTTAATTGTTTACTTCACTATTGTTTATCATCTACTCATCTAAGTTTCCCATTAAAAAATAAAGACCCTTGAATTGAGAGAGAGAATGAAAAGGAATTGATGTTTCAACAAGAGAAGAAAGAGGAGAGAGGGAACGAGGAGAAGAGGAAGAGAGGAACGAGGAGGAGAGGAGAGAGGGAACAGGAGGAGAGAAGAGAGGGAACGAGGAGGAGAGGAAGAGAGGGACATGGAGAGGGAACGAGGAGAGGGAACGAGGAAAGGGAGGGAACGAGGAGGGAGGAAGAGGAGGAAGAGAGGGACGAGGAGGAAGAGAGGGAACGAGGAGGAAGAGGGAAGAGAGGAGGAGGAAGAGAGGAAGAGAGGGGAGAGGAGGAAGAGAGAGGGAACGAGGAGGAGAGGAAGAGAGGGAACGAGGAGGAAGTAGGGAACCAGGAGGAGAGGAGAGAGGGAACGAGGAGGAAGGGAGGGAAGAGAGGAAGAGAGGAGGAGGAAGAGAGGGAACGAGGAGGAAGAGAGGGAACGAGGAGAGAGGAGAGGAGAGAGGGACTGAGGAAAAGGAGAGAGGAAGAGAGGGAACGAGGAGGGAGGGAGAGAGGGAACGAGGAGGAGAGAAAGAGGGAACGAGGAGGAAGAGAGGGAACGAGGAGGAAGAGAGGGAACGAGGAGGAAGAGAGGGAACGAGGAGGAGAGGAAGAGAGGGAACGAGGAGGAAGAGAGGGAACGAGGAGGGAGAAGAGAGGGAACGAGGAAGAAGAGAGGGAACGAGGGAGTAGAGGGAGGACTGAGGGAACGAGGAAGAGGAGAGAGGGAACCCAGAGGATTGAGGGAACGAGGAGGAAGGAGAGGGAACGAGGAGGAGGAAGAGAGGGAAAGGAAGAGGAAGAGGAAGACTTGAGAGGAAGATTGAGAGGAGAGGGAAGAGAGAAAGGAGGGAACGAGGAGGAGAAGAAGAGAAGAAAGAGGAAGAGAGGGAACGAGGAGGAAGAAGAGGAAGAGAGGGAGAGGAAGAGAGGAACGAGGAGGAGAGGAAGAGAGGGAACGAGGAGGGAGAAGAGAGGAAGAGAGGAGAAGGGAAGAGGGGAGAGGAAGAGGAGGAGGAAAGAGGGAGGAGGGAGAAGAGGGAACGAGGAGGAGAGGAGAGAGGAACGAGGAGGAGAGGAGAGAGGGAACGAGGAGGGAGAGAGGGAGCGAGGAAGAGAGGGAACGAGGAGGAGAGAAGAGAAGAGAGGGAACGAGGAGGAGAGGAAGAGAGGGAACGAGGAGGAGAGGAAGAGAGGGAACGAGGAGGAGGGAGAGAGGGAACGAGGAGGAGAGAAGAGAGGGAACGAGGAGGAAGAGAGGGAACGAGGAGGAAGAAGAGAGGGAACGAGGAGGAGAACGAGATGAGGAAGAGAGGGAACGAGGAGGAGAGGAGAGAGGGAGGAGGAAGAGAGGGAACGAGGAGGAAGAGAGGGAACGAGGAGGAAGAGGAGAGGAGGAAGAGGAAGAGAGGGAACGAGGAGAAGAGAGGGAGGAGAGAGGAAGAGGGAACGAGGAGGAGAGGAAGAGAGGGAACGAGGAGGAGAGAGAGAGAGGGAACGAGGAGGAAGAGAGGGAACGAGGAGAGAGGAAGAGAGGGAACGAGGAGGAGGAGAGAGAGGGAACGAGGAGGAGAGGAGAGGAAGAGAGGAAGGAGAGAGGGAAGAGAGGAGAGGGAGAGAGGAAGAGAGGGGAGGAAGGAGAGGGAACGAGGAGGAGAGGGAGGAGAGGGGAACGAGGAGGGAAGAGAGGGAAGAGGAGAGGAGGAAGAGAGGGAACGAGGAGGAAGAGAGGGAACGAGGAGGAAGAGAGGGAAGGAGGAGGAGGAGGAGAGAGGGAACGAGGAGGGAGGAAGAGAGAGGAGGAGGAGAGGGAAGGGGAGGAGGAAGAGAGGGAAGAGGAGAGGGAACGAGGAGGAGAGGAGGGAGGAGAGGAGAGAGGGACGAGGAGGAGGATGGGAGAGGAGGAAGAGAGGAACGAGGAGAGAGGAAGAGGGAAGGGAGAGAGGAGGAGGAGAGGAGGGAGAAGAGGGAACGAGGAGGGAGGAGGAAGAGAGAGGAAGAGAGGAGGAGAGGAAGAGGGAGGGAGGAGAGGAGAGGGAAGAGGGAGGGAAGGAGGAAGAGGAGGAAGAGAGGGAAGAGGGAGAGAGGAGGAGGAGGAAGAGAGGGAAGGGGAGGAGAGGAGGGAAGGGAGAGGAGAGAGGGAACGAGGAGGAGAGGAAGAGAGGGAACGAGGAGGGAGGAGAGGAGGAGAGAGGGAGGAGGAAGAGGAGGAGAGGAAGAGAGGGAACGAGGGAGGAAGAGAGGGGAGGAGGAAGAGAGGGAACGAGGAGGAGAGGAGAGAGGGAACGAGGAGGAGAGAAGAGAGGGAACGAGGAGGGGAGGAGAGAGGGAGGAAGAGAGGAGGAGGAAGAGAGGGAACGAGGAGGAGAGGAAGAGAGGGAACGAGGAGAAGAGAGGAAGAGAGGGAAGGAGGAGGGAGGAGAGAGGGGAGGGAGAGGAGGAGAGGAAGAGAGGGAGGAGGAGAGAGGGAGGGAGGAGGAAGAGAGGGAACGAGGAGGAAGAGAGGGAAGAGGGAGGAGAAAGAGAGAGAGGAGGAAGAGGAGGGAACGAGGAGGAGAGGAGAGAGGGAACGAGGAGGAGAGGAAGAGAGGGAACGAGGAGAGAGGAAGAGAGGGAAGAGGAGGAGAGGAGAGGGAACGAGGAGGAGAGAGAGGGAACGAGGAGGGAGGGAGAGGGAACGAGGAGGAGAGGAAGAGAGGGAACGAGGAGGAGAGGAAGAGAGGGAACGAGGAGGAGAGGAAGAGAGGGAACGAGATGAGAGGAGAGGGGAAGAGAGGGAACGAGGAGGAAGGAAGAGAGGGAACGAGGAGGGAAGAGAGGGAATGAGGAGGAGAGGAGAGAGGGAACAGTTAGGAAGAGAGGGCAGGAGAGGAAGAGAGGGAACGAGGAGTTTCTAAGAGGAAGAGTCTGGGACTGAGGTTAAAGAGAGGGAGGAGAAGTCAATGAGGAGGAGGAGAGAGAGAGGGAACGAGGAGGAAGAAGGAGGAGAGGGAACGAGAGAGGAGAGGAAGAAGGAGGGAACGAGGAGGAAGATGAGGGAATATAAATATGAGGAGAAGACAAAACATTCATGAGGAGGAAGAGGGAATGAGGGAGGAAGAGGAACGAGGAGGATTGTGGTTTTGGAGAAAGAGAGGGAAGGAGGAGGGAGGAAGAGAGGGGAGGAGGAGAGGGAGAGAGAGGGAGGGGAGAGAGGAGAGGGAACGAGGAGGAGAGGAAGAGAGGAGGGAGGGGAGGAGGAGAGAGGGAGAGGAAGGAGAGGGACGAGGAGGAAGAGAGGGAACGAGGAGGAAGAGAGGGGAGGAGGAAGAGATCAAACACAGGAGGGAGGAAGAGAGGAACTAAGGAGGAGGGGGAGAGAGGGACGAGGAGGAGAGGAGAGATCGGGATTGAGGGAACGAGAGGAAGAGAGGAAGTGGGGAGGGAGAGAGGGAACGAGGAGGAGAGGAAGAGGGAACGAGGAGGGAGGAGAGGGAACGGGAGGAGAGAGGACACGAGGAGGAGAGGAAGAGGGATTCCGAGGAGGAGAGAAGAGAGGGGAGGAGGAAGAGAGGAACGAGGAGGAGAGGGAGGGGAGGAGGAAGAGGGAATAAGGAAGAAGAGGAGGAAGAGAGGGACGAGGAGGAGAGGAAGAGAGGGAACTGTCTATTCATGTATCTTCATTGTTTTGTACAGGCAAGGAGGAAGAGGGAGAGGAGGAGAGGAGAGGAGGGAGGAGAGGAAGAGGAAGGAGGAGAGAGGAGGAGGAAGAGGAAGAGAGGGAAGAGGAGGAAGAGGGAACGAGGGAGGAGAGGAAGAGAGGGAAGAGGAGGAGATGAAGAGAGGGAACGAGGAGGAGATGAAGAGAGGGACCCTCTCCTGACCCTGGAGGAGAGGAAGAGAGGGAACGAGGAGAGAGGGAGAGAGAGGGACCCTCTCCTGAGGAGGAAGAGATGGGAGGAGGAGAGGAAGAGAGGGAACTGAGGAGGAAGAGAGGGAAGAGGAGGAGAGAAGGAGGGAAAACTATAGAAAAGCCAGAGGAGGAGGGAGGAGGAGAGAGGAAGAGAGGGAGGGAGGAGGGAGAGGAGAGATAAAGGGAGGAGGAAGGGAGGGAGGGAGGAGGGAGAGGGAGAGAGGGAAGGAGGGAGGAAGAGAGGATAGGAGGAGAGGACAGAGGGAACAGGGAGGAGGGAGGATAGAGGGAAGGAGGGAGGAGAGGAGAGAGGAACGAGGAGGGAGGAGAGGAAGAGAGGGAAGGGAGGGAGAATAGAGAGAGGGAGGGACAGAGGGAGAGAGGAGAAGAATAGGGAGATAGGATAACAGATAGGGACATAACAGGCCAGAATATAGTGATATATATATAACAGGGAGAACATAGCAGGCGAATATATAGGGAGATGTGTTAAGACAGGGACAATATATAGGGAGGCTGGGACATAACAGGCCAGAATCACCTGGAGAGAGGGAGGAGGAGGGAGGGAGGGAGGAGGCCAGAAGGATAGGGGGAGGGAGGGGGAGGGAGAGGAGGAAAGGGAGGGATAGAGGGAGGAGGAGGAACAGAGGAGGGACAGGAGAAGGAGGGAAAGGGGGAGATAGGGAGAGGGAGGGAGGAGGGAAAGGGAGGTGAAGAGGAGGGAGGAGGGAAGGGAGGGATAGAGGAAGGGAGAAAAGGAAGGAGGTGAAAGCATAATAATAAATATAGCTGTGAGCAGCAATGAATATATATCACAGGATAACAGAAAGAACACAAGATGAGTTGGAGAACAAAGCAAAAGCACTATCATGTTGTAACTATCTTTACACATGCAAATAATGAGTTAATATTTTTATGGCTGCAGGGCAGTATTGAGTAGCTTAACAGATGAAAGGTGCCCAGAGTAAATGGCCTGATCCTCAGTCCCAGTTACTAATATATGCATATTATTATTAGTATTGGATAGAAAACACCTGAAGTTTCTAAAACTGTTTTGAATTATGTCTGTGAGTATAACAGAACTCATAAAGCAGAAAACCTGAGAAATTCATTTTTTCATTTTTTCTCTTTCTGTTGACTCCAACATGGAGGCTAATTTGTCTTCTGTTCTGAGCTCCGTCTCAGATTATTGCAGGGGAGGAGTTGCTTTTTTTCCGTTTTTTAAAAAATCTGACACAGAGGTTGCATTAAGAAGAGGTATATCTATAATTCCATGTGTATCATCTACATTTATGATGAGTGGAGTGTAATGTTGAAATGATTGTGGCTATGAGGGAAAAAATCACTTGATGTTTTTGGAACTAATGAATCTAATGCGCCAATGTAAGAACTCCGATTGTTTTTATATAAATATGAACTTTATCAAACAAAACATTCATGTATTGTGTAACATGAAGTCCTATGAGTGTCATCTGATGAAGATAATTCTAGGTTAGGGATTAATTTGATCTTTATTTATGCTTTTTGTGAATGCTATATTTAGCTGGAAAATGGCTGTGCTTATTGTGGTTTTGGTGGAGACCGAACATAATAATTTGTAGTGCTTTCGAGGGGGTTGAAAAGCCTATTTGAAATCAGACACTTTGGTGGGATTAACATGGAGAATAGCTTTAAATGATATCAAACACATGTATGTTTTAGAGAATTCTAATTATGAGATTTCTGTGGTTTGAATTTGAGGAGGAGATGGATTTTCAATGGTAGTTGTCATATCGATCCCGATATCGGGATTGCAGCCATAACAGATAACAATGAAGTGTGGTTTGTCTTTGGGATGTCGAGGACAGCGATGACAAGTTTATAGACTGATAGGCCACTGGAGGAGTGGATTTACTGTGGTTTAAAAATGGACACGTAAAATTAGATTTTTGATTCGTCAAGAACTCGGCATTCCTCTTGACCCTTAGAGAATAGCTATGTTAAAACATGTTCCATGGTTACCACATTCCACAGACTGAGAGGTTATGTTACCATGGTTACCGCATGGTTGTAATGGTACAGACATGGTTACCACATTCCACATGTGTTTGTATGGTACCATGGTTATGGTACCATGGTTACCACATTCCACATGTGTTTGTATGGTTCATAAGAAGAAGATTTGAAGTATTCTTACCTTATTAGTGTTAATATGCATCTACCTGGTACAGTGTGTCCATCTTTGAATTCATCAATGCTATTTTCTCAAACTCTTCAGGGACTATTGGTATGAGCCCAACGACCATATTTGGGGAGAATCTGACTAATATCTGACTACATCGAGGAGATTTAATGTCTATTCATGTATCTTCATTGTTTTGTACAGGCAACCCTCCGACACCCTGACTAGGTAATGTGTGACCCTCTCCTGCACCCTGACTGGAGGTAATGTGTGACCCTCTCCTGCACCCTGACGAGGGAGGAGATGGACCCTCCTGCACCCTGACTAGGTACCGGTGACCCTCTCCTGCACCCTGATGGAGGTAATGTGTGTACACCCTCTCCTGCACCCGAGGAGGGATGGAGTGTAATGGTCACCCTCTCCTGCACGAGGAGGGAGGAGATGGAGTGTAATGGTGTACAGACTGCACCCTGACGAGGGGGGGAGGAGATCACCCTAATCCTGCACCCTGAGAGGTGACGAGGGGACCCTCCTGCACCCTGAATAGGTACAGACTGGTCACCCTCTCCTGCACCCTGAGATGGAGGTAATGTGGTCAGACTCTCCTGCAGGAGGAGATGGAGTGTAATGTGTGTACCCTCTTATGCACCCTGACTAGGTAATGTGTGACCCTCTCCTGCACCCTGAGATGGAGGTAATGTGTGACCTGGAGAGGTTATGACACCCTGAGATGGAGGTAACCGGTACAGACTGAGAGGTCCTGCACCCTGAGATAGGTAATGTGTGACCCTCTCCATCCCTAATAATACATTATATTTTGCTATTTTCAAGACATTCATATTCCCTTTATAAGATAAAAAGATAAGATAAACTATAGAAAAGCCAGAATATATAGATATAGATATAACAGATAACATAACAGGCCAGAATATATAGATATATATATAACAGATAACATAACAGGCCAGAATATATAGATATATATATAACAGATAGGTTATAACAGGCCAGAATATATAGATATATATATAACAGATAACATAACAGGCCAGGGAATATATGGATATATATATAACAGATAACATAACAGGCCAGAATATATAGATATATATATAACAGATAACATAACAGGCCAGAGATATATAATGTGATACAGATAACATAACAGGCCAGGGAGGAGATATAGATATATATATAACAGATAAGGTTATAACAGGCCAGAATATATAGATATATATATAACAGATAACATAACAGGCCAGAATATATAGATATATATATAACAGATAACATAACAGGCCAGAATATATGGATATATATATAACAGATAACATAACGAGGGGAGAATATATAGATATATATATAACAGATAACATAACAGGAGAATATATAGATATATATAACAGATAACATAACAGGCCAGAATATATAGATATATATATAACAGATAACATAACAGGCCAGAATATATAGATATATATATAACAGATAACATAACAGGCCAGAATATATAATATATATATAACAGATAACATAACAGGCCAGAATATATAGATATATATATAACAGATAGGTTATAACAGGCCAGAATATATAGATATATAATAACAGATAAACATAACAGGCCAGAATATATAGATATGTAATATAACAGATAACATAACAGGCCAGAATATATAGATATATAGATAAGGAGATAACATAACAGGCCAGAATATATAGATATAGATATAACAGATAAGGTTATGACAGGCCAGAATATATAGATATATGATAACAGATAACATAACAGGGAGGGAGGAATGGATAATAGATATATATATAACAGATAACATAACAGGCCAGAATAGGAGATGGATATATATATAACAGATAAGGTTATAACGAGGCCAGAAGATATAGAATATAGATAACAGATAAGGTTATAACAGGGGAGAGATGGAGTAGATAATATATAACAGATAACATAACAGGCCAGAATATATAGATATATATATAACAGAGGAGAAGTGATAACAGGCCAGATGTAATATAGGATATAGGGGAGGAGATGGAGTGTAATGTGTGTACAGACTGAGAGGTTATGACGAGGGAGGGAGGAGATGGAGTGTAATGTGTGTACAGACTGAGAGGTTATGACGAGGAGGGGAGGAGATGGAGTGTAATGTGTGTACAGACTGAGAGGTTATGACGAGGGGGGGAGGAGATGGAGTGTAATGTGTGTACAGACTGAGAGGTTATGACGAGGGGAGGGAGGAGATGGAGTGTAATGTGTGTACAGACTGAGAGGTTATGACGAGGGGGGGGAGATGGAGTGTAATGTGTGTACAGACTGAGAGGTTATGAGGGGGGGAGGAGATGGAGTGTAATGTGTGTACAGACTGAGAGGTTATGACGAGGGGAGGAGATGGAGTGTAATGTGTGTACAGACTGAGAGGTTATGACGAGGGGAGGAGATGGAGTGTAATGTGTGTACAGACTGAGAGGTTATGACGAGGGGAGGAGATGGAGTGTAATGTGTGTACAGACTGAGAGGTTATGACGAGGGGAGGAGGAGATGGAGTGTAATGTGTGTACAGACTGAGAGGTTATGACGAGTGTAATGGGGGAGGGAGGAGATGGAGTGTAATGTGTGTACAGACTGAGAGGTTATGACGAGGGGAGGAGATGGAGTGTAATGTGTGTACAGACTGAGAGGTTATGACGAGGGGAGGAGATGGAGTGTAATGTGTGTACAGACTGAGAGGTTATGACGAGGGGAGGGGAGGAGATGGAGTGTAATGTGTGTACAGACTGAGAGGTTATGACGAGGGAGGGAGGAGATGGAGTGTAATGTGTGTACAGACTGAGAGGTTATGACGAGGGAGGAGATGGAGTGTAATGTGTGTACAGACTGAGAGGTTATGACGAGGGGGGGAGGAGATGGCGAGGGGAGGGAGGGAGATGGAGTGTAATGTGTGTACAGACTGAGAGGTTATGACGAGAGGGAGGAGATGGAGTGTAATGTGTGTACAGACTGAGAGGTTATGACGAGGGGAGGGAGGAGATGGAGTGTAATGTGTGTACAGACTGAGAGGTTATGACGAGGGGAGGAGATGGAGTGTAATGTGTGTACAGACTGAGAGGTTATGACGAGGGGAGGGAGGAGATGGAGTGTAATGTGTGTACAGACTGAGAGGTTATGACGAGGGGAGGGAGGAGATGGAGTGTAATGTGTGTACAGACTGAGAGGTTATGACGAGGGAGGGATGGAGTGTAATGTGTGTTCAGACTGGAGTGTAGATGTAATGTGTGTACAGACTGAGAGGTTATGACGAGGGGAGGAGATGGAGTGTAATGTGTGTACAGACTGAGAGGTTATGACGAGGGGAGGGAGGAGATGGAGTGTAATGTGTGTACAGACTGAGAGGTTATGACGAGGGGAGGAGATGGAGTGTAATGTGTGTACAGACTGAGAGGTTATGACGAGGGGAGGAGATGGAGT
This sequence comes from Oncorhynchus nerka, assembly GCF_034236695.1. NCBI lineage: Eukaryota > Metazoa > Chordata > Actinopteri > Salmoniformes > Salmonidae > Oncorhynchus > Oncorhynchus nerka. The sequence goes on along the minus strand of NC_088413.1, from coordinate 152,780 downwards.
GTAATGTGTGTACAGACTGAGAGGTTATGACGAGGGGGAGGAGATGGAGTGTAATGTGTGTACAGACTGAGAGGTTATGACGAGGGGAGGGAGGAGATGGAGTGTAATGTGTGTACAGACTGAGAGGTTATGACGAGGGGAGGGGAGGAGATGGAGTGTAATGTGTGTACAGACTGAGAGGTTATGACGGAGGGGAGGGAGGAGACTGGAGGTGTAATGTGTGTACAGACTGAGAGGTTATGACGAGGGGAGGGAGGAGATGGAGTGTAATGTGTGTACAGACTGAGAGGTTATGACGAGGGGAGGGAGGAGATGGAGTGTAATGTGTGTACAGACTGAGAGGTTATGACGAGGGGAGGAGGAGATGGAGTGTAATGTGTGTACAGACTGAGAGGTTATGACGAGGGAGGGAGGGATGGAGTAATGTGTGTACAGACTGTAATGGAGTGTGTGTACAGACTGAGAGGTTATGACGAGATGGGGAGGGAGGAGATGGAGTGTAATGTGTGTACAGACTGAGAGGTTATGACGAGGGGAGGAGATGGAGTGTAATGTGTGTACAGACTGAGAGGTTATGACGAGGGGAGGGGAGGAGATGGAGTGTAATGTGTGTACAGACTGAGAGGTTATGACGAGGGGAGGAGGAGATGGAGTGTAATGTGTGTACAGACTGAGAGGTTATGACGAGGGGAGGGAGGAGATGGAGTGTAATGTGTGTACAGACTGAGAGGTTATGACGAGGGGAGGAGGAGATGGAGTGTAATGTGTGTACAGACTGAGAGGTTATGACGAGGGGAGGGGAGGAGATGGAGTGTAATGTGTGTACAGACTGAGAGGTTATGACGAGGGGGGGAGGAGATGGAGTGTAATGTGTGTACAGACTGAGAGGTTATGACGAGGGGAGGAGATGGAGTGTAATGTGTGTACAGACTGAGAGGTTATGACGAGGGGAGGGAGGAGATGGAGTGTAATGTGTGTACAGACTGAGAGGTTATGACGAGGGGAGGGAGATGGAGTGTAATGTGTGTACAGACTGAGAGGTTATGACGAGGGAGGAGATGGAGTGTAATGTGTGTACAGACTGAGAGGTTATGACGAGGGGAGGGAGGAGATGGAGTGTAATGTGTGTACAGACTGAGAGGTTATGACGAGGGGAGGGAGGAGATGGAGTGTAATGTGTGTACAGACTGAGAGGTTATGACGAGGGGGGGAGGAGATGGAGTGTAATGT
>NC_088413.1:141550-144050 GCF_034236695.1 Oncorhynchus nerka | reverse complement strand
ACCTACCTGCAGGTTGTGGTTGGGTTGTAAATAGGTATTGAACCCAGGTCTCCACCTACCTGCAGGTTGAGGTTGGGTTGTAAATAGGTATTGAACCCAGGTCTCCACCTACCTGCAGGTTGAGGTTGGGTTGTAAATAGGTATTGAACCCAGGTCTCCACCTTCCTGCAGGTTGAGGTTGGGTTGTAAATAGGTATTGAACCCAGGTCTCCACCTACCCGCAGGTTGAGGTTGGGTTGTAAATAGGTATTGAACCCAGGTCTCCACCTACCCGCAGGTTGAGGTTGGGTTGTAAATAGGTATTGAACCCAGGTCTCCACCTACCTGCAGGTTGGGTTGTAAATAGGTATTGAACCCAGGTTAGTATCTCCACCTACCTGCAGGTTGAGGTTGGGTTGTAAATAGGTATTGAACCCAGGTTAGTATCTCCACCTACCTGCAGGTTGAGGTTGGGTTGTAAATAGGTATTGAACCCAGGTCTCCACCTACCTGCAGGTTGAGGTTGGGTTGTAAATAGGTATTGAACCCAGGGTCTCCACCTACCTGCAGGTTGAGGTTGGGTTGTAAATAGGTATTGAACCCAGGTCTCCACCTACCTGCAGGTTGAGGTTGGGTTGTAAATAGGTATTGAACCCAGGTCTCCACCTACTTGCAGGTTGAGGTTGGGTTGTAAATAGGTATTGAACCCAGGTCTCCACCTACCTGCAGGTTGAGGTTGGGTTGTAAATAGGTATTGAACCCAGGGTCTCCACCTACCTGCAGGTTGAGGTTGGGTTGTAAATAGGTATTGAACCCAGGTCTCCACCTACCTGCAGGTTGGGTTGTAAATAGGTATTGAACCCAGGTCTCCACCTACCTGCAGGTTGAGGTTGGGTTGTAAATAGGTATTGAACCCAGGTCTCCACCTACCTGCAGGTTGAGGTTGGGTTGTAAATAGATATTGAACCCAGGTCTCCACCTACCTGCAGGTTGAGGTTGGGTTGTAAATAGGTATTGAACCCAGGTCTCCACCTACCTGCAGGTTGAGGTTGGGTTGTAAATAGGTATTGAACCCAGGTCTCCACCTACCTGCAGGTTGAGGTTGGGTTGTAAATAGGTATTGAACCCAGGTCTCCACCTACCCGCAGGTTGAGGTTGGGTTGTAAATAGGTATTGAACCCAGGTCTCCACCTACCCGCAGGTTGAGGTTGGGTTGTAAATAGGTATTGAACCCAGGTCTCCACCTACCTGCAGGTTGGGTTGTAAATAGGTATTGGACCCAGGTCTCCAACTACCTGCAGGTTGGGTTGTAAATAGGTATTGAACCCAGGTCTCCACCTACCTGCAGGTTGGGTTGTAAATAGGTATTGAACCCAGGTCTCCACCTACCTGCAGGTTGGGTTGTAAATAGGTATTGAACCCAGGTCTCCACCTACCTGCAGGTTGGGTTGTAAATAGGTATTGAACCCAGGTCTCCACCTACCTGCAGGTTGAGGTTGGGTTGTAAATAGGTATTGAACCCAGGTCTCCACCTACCTGCAGGTTGGGTTGTAAATAGGTATTGAACCCAGGTCTCCACCTACCTGCAGGTTGAGGTTGGGTTGTAAATAGGTATTGAACCCAGGTCTCCACCTACCTGCAGGTTGAGGTTGGGTTGTAAATAGGTATTGAACCCAGGTCTCCACCTACCTGCAGGTTGAGGTTGGGTTGTAAATAGGTATTGAACCCAGGTCTCCACCTACCTGCAGGTTGAGGTTGGGTTGTAAATAGGTATTGAACCCAGGTCTCCACCTACCTGCAGGTTGAGGTTGGGTTGTAAATAGGTATTGAACCCAGGTCTCCACCTACCTGCAGGTTGAGGTTGGGTTGTAAATAGGTATTGAACCCAGGTCTCCACCTACCTGCAGGTTGGGTTGTAAATAGGTATTGAACCCAGGTTAGTATCTCCACCTACCTGCAGGTTGAGGTTGGGTTGTAAATAGGTATTGAACCCAGGTCTCCACCTACCTGCAGGTTGGGTTGTAAATAGGTATTGGACCCAGGTTAGTATCTCCACCTACCTGCAGGTTGAGGTTGGGTTGTAAATAGGTATTGAACCCAGGTTAGTATCTCCACCTACCTGCAGGTTGAGGTTGGGTTGTAAATAGGTATTGAACCCAGGTCTCCACCTACCTGCAGGTTGAGGTTGGGTTGTAAATAGGTATTGAACCCAGGGTCTCCACCTACCTGCAGGTTGAGGTTGGGTTGTAAATAGGTATTGAACACAGGTCTCCACCTACCTGCAGGTTGAGGTTGGGTTGTAAATAGGTATTGAACCCAGGTCTCCACCTACCTGCAGGTTGAGGTTGGGTTGTAAATAGGTATTGAACCCAGGTCTCCACCTTCCTGCAGGTTGAGGTTGGGTTGTAAATAGGTATTGAACCCAGGTCTCCACCTACCCGCAGGTTGAGGTTGGGTTGTAAATAGGTATTGAACCCAGGTCTCCACCTACCCGCAGGTTGAGGTTGGGTTGTAAATAGGT
>NC_088413.1:116550-134050 GCF_034236695.1 Oncorhynchus nerka | reverse complement strand
ACATAGCCGCCCATATATGGAACTCGTTTACACAGCCGCCCATATATGGAACTCGTTTACACAGCCGCCCATATATGGATATCGTTTACATAGCCGCCCATATATGGAACTCGTTTACACAGCCGCCCATATATGGAACTCGTTTACATAGCCGCCCATATATGGATGTCGTTTACATAGCCGCCCATATATGGAACTCGTTTACATAGCCGCTATATGGAACTCTGTTTAAATAGCCGCCCATATATGGATATCGTTTAATAGCCGCCCATATATGGATATCGTTTACATAGCCGCCCATATATGGATATCGTTTACATAGCCGCCCATATATGGATATGGTTTACATAGCCGCCCATATATGGAACTCGTTTACATAGCCGCCCATATATGGAACTCGTTTACACAGCCGCCCATATATGGAACTCGTTTACATAGCCGCCCATATATGGATATGGTTTACATAGCCGCCCATATATGGAACTCGTTTACATAGCCGCCCATATATGGAACTCGTTTACATAGCCGCCCATATATGGATATGGTTTACATAGCCGCCCATATATGGAACTCGTTTACATAGCCGCCCATATATGGATATTGTTTACATAGCCGCCCATATATGGATATGGTTTACATAGCCGCCCATATATGGATATCGTTTACATAGCCGCCCATATATGGATATGGTTTACATAGCCGCCCATATATGGAACTCGTTTACATAGCCGCCCATATATGGAACTCGTTTACACAGCCGCCCATATATGGAACTTGTTTACATAGCCGCCCATATATGGATATGGTTTACATAGCCGCCCATATATGGAACTCGTTTACATAGCCGCCCATATATGGAACTCGTTTACATAGCCGCCCATATATGGATATGGTTTACATAGCCGCCCATATATGGAACTCGTTTACATAGCCGCCCATATATGGATATGGTTTACATAGCCGCCCATATATGGAACTCGTTTACATAGCCGCCCATATATGGATGTCGTTTACATAGCCGCCCATATATGGATGTCGTTTACATAGCCGCCCATATATGGAACTCGTTTACATAGCCGCCCATATATGGAACTCGTTTACATAGCCGCCCATATATGGATATGGTTTACATAGCCGCCCATATATGGATATCGTTTACATAGCCGCCCATATATGGAACTCGTTTACATAGCCGCCCATATATGGAACTCGTTTACATAGCCGCCCATATATGGATGTTACATGTTACTTTATGGGTTGGTTATGTCGGCTTCTTCTAACTCAACGCTTTCTGTTACATATAACAATACGATTAAATTAGATCTTTGTTTTTTTTAATACAAAGTCTATCAGAATTCGTGTCATTACCAAAAAACACCTATAGCCCTTAATCTTCAAGAATAGGACTTGGAAATATGAAAGTATAGATTAGCCAATTTTTTTTTACCTGAGCATAACCCCAAAACAACTGATTTTTGTTTTTTTGAAAACTAAGGACTTATTAGCCAACCCTACTCTGTTGTTTATGATGTTGTTGTCATGGAAACTGATTGGGCAATTGAGTAGCTGTTGCAAGAGCTCATTGTCCACTGGTTTCAAAAACAATGGATTGGTAGGGCAGAGTAAATGTATTGAATTCAAATCATTATTGGGTTCAAATACACGTTTGGATTTGTTTTACAGCCGTCCACAACAACCACAATCCGTAAAGAGTAAATATCTAAATGAGAGAGTAGCAGTGTGATTCACGTCAATTGCGCTATCTAGATATCAATAATAAGGTGATATCCGTATCGCCGTAGACGACACCACTGCTGTCGTCTTTCCCTCCAAGCGTTTAGTCAAGTTGGATCACGTTTGGATGCCGACAGCAGTCGCACCGTTGTGGAAGACGCAGCTTGGACTGTAGCCTAGAAAAACCTTCTCCTGCTCTTTCCCCGCGATCCATGAAAACTCATTTGGTGTGTCATCATTAGTAGTCTCTGATTGGAGGCCATCATTTGGTGTGTCATCATTAGTAGTCTCTGATTGGTGGTCATCATTAGTAGTCTCTGATTGGTGGCAATCATTTGGTGTGTCATCATTAGTAGTCTCTGATTGGTGGTAATCATTTGGTGTGTCATCATTAGTAGTCTCTGATTGGTGGTCATCATTTGGTGTGTCATCATTAGTAGTCTCTGATTGGTGGTAATCATTTGGTGTGTCATCATTAGTGGTCTCTGATTGGTGGTCATCATTTGGTGGGTCATCATTAGTGGTCTCTGATTGGTGGTCATCATTTGGTGTGTAATCATTAGTGGTCTCTGATTGGTGGTCATCATTAGTGGTCTCTGATTGGTGGTCATCATTTGGTGTGTAATCATTAGTGGTCTCTGATTGGTGGTAATCATTTGGTGTGTCATCATTAGTGGTCATCATTTGGTGTGTAATCATTAGTGGTCTCTGATTGGTGGTCATCATTTGGTGTGTCATCATTAGTGGTCTCTGATTGGTGGTCATCATTTGGTGTGTAATCATTAGTGGTCTCTGATTGGTGGTCATCATTAGTGGTCTCTGATTGGTGGTAAACATTTGGTGTGTCATCATTAGTGGTCTCTGATTGGTGGTCATCATTAGTGGTCTCTGATTGGTGGTCATCATTTGGTGTGTCATCATTAGTGGTCTCTGATTGGTGGTAATCATTTGGTGTGTCATCATTAGTGGTCTCTGATTGGTGGTAATCATTTGGTGTGTCATCATTAGTGGTCTCTGATTGGTGGTCATCATTTGGTGGGTCATCATTAGTGGTCTCTGATTGGTGGTAATCATTTGGTGTGTCATCATTAGTGGTCTCTGATTGGTGGTCATCATTAGTGGTCTCTGATTGGTGGTCATCATTTGGTGTGTCATCATTAGTGGTCTCTGATTGGTGGTCAGACTCACTCAGGTGGAACAAATTTAAACATTGTGCCTTTTTTTCCTCCAATGCTGATTTGACTGGTCATTGCGAAAACAGAGAAATGTCCACAAACATTTTTTTCCCACCACAAACCTCCTTTCTGAATTTAAAACGAATCCTTGAAAGTAATCATCTAGGTTTTTCAAAGAGTATTTGTAATCTGACTACAATATGTTTGCTGGTAAAGTAACGGATTTACAATGTAATCTGTTACTCCCCAACCCTGGTGGGCAACTGGCAAGGAAAAACTCCCTGGGTGGAAGACACCTTAATAGATTAATAAAACAAACTAGAAAAGACGAGACAAATTGAACTTCAGAGAACATGACCCTCCACTTGAGTAAGGAACTAGAAGCCAAATAGCTCATTTAAAAAAAATAGTTGTATAATGTTAGCCTATTCGGAGAAAGGTTTTGTGTCTGTGCAACGGAGCACGTTGTTGGAAAAGAACAACGAGATTATTACGTAACTGTGTGTAAAAGTACTGTAGTGAAACAGGCGGGGAGCGGGACTTGAACCCTCAACCTTCTAAACCCGAAGTCCAGCGTGATATCGACTGTGCCCCCGAACGTATGCTCAAGTGGCAGAGTCGAAATCCGCGTTTATAAACCCAGGGTCGTTAGTTACACGGCTAAACTCTGCACAACAATTTTCGCGATGAAGTCAGACATCGAGGCATTAATCCGTTAAAATTCCGTTCTGATTTAGGGTGCGTTCGTAAATTCACTCTGGCTATCTACTCCGATTTCAGGGCGTCTTGATTGTGGCAGAGCACAGAAACACTGGACGAATTTACGAACCAATCAACACCCGTTAAATATGGCCGGTGTCAGTAAACAGTCGGGCGAAAAAACGTAATTAAATCGTTTTCCAGCAGCACAGTTACAGTCCAGCAACACTCTGGATAACATGAAAACATCCGAACCAGCTCTGCTTGGTTGAGTAAAAATGTGTCAGATTGGAGGTGTTCTCTCATTTGTGTCTTTTGAAGTAGCTAGCAAATTAACATTAGTCAAGCACCGAAATTGGGGTCAGAAAACTGAATTTTCGAACGCACCCTTGGTTGGATTATTCTACTCGACTAAAGTGAATCCGAGAGATATCAATCTCAACACATATGAGCGTCCAAACGTTTCAGTAACAGTTATAACGTTATTATAATTTATTAATAATTACATAGCTATTTAGTAGTAAAACACTTACCACTGCGGAGACAACTACCCGATCTCACGGATAAAATCCAATTCGCAAAAAACTCACTTCCGTTATCTGTATAATCAGATGTCCTCCTTGTTACTGATGCGATGTCAATTTTATCACTGAAATATTGTCGCTTTGAAGATATTTGGGGTTGTGGAAGGGGTCGCTTGTCGATAGTTGCTGTACTTACACCCTTTAGTTACAAATGAGAGCTCAGTAATGTTGCATTTTATGCTGAGTTTCCACTAGATGCCACAGTCACAAAGTCAAATTGGCTCTATTGTATAAATTCATACAACAATGAGATGTTTGCTCTTAATTTAGGGTTAGGTATAAGGTTAGCATTATGGTTAAGGTTTAAAATACAATTTTAATTCAGAGAAATTGACGAAATAGGCGGCGTTTTTGTGTGACTTTGTGTCTGTGGTAACTAGTGGCGACCCTTGTACAAATCGGGCGAAGTAAAGTCTTCCGGGGTTCTGCGTCGCGTACAGCCAACCAGCGAGTGAGACGTCATTAATGGTTAGATCGGCATTGGGGCAGGGTTAAAGAAGATTAACAATACAGCGTTGTCATGGTGAGCTCAGCTGGAATGAATTTGTTTCTGTCCCAGATACATTTACATTTACATTTAAGTCATTTAGCAGACGAGCCTCCTATATAGGGCTCTGGTCCAAACTAGTGCACTATGTAGGAATCAGGGTGCCATTTGGGACACAACGAGTATCACTGAAATGTGCTTTTAAATGACTTTGACAAATAGGACATGAGTGATTAGGTTGGATTTGAGAAGAGGACAGAGAGTTGTTAACCTTGTTCACACAATACCTTTATCTATTGACACCCTGGGAGTCAGACAGACAGACTGGGAGTCAGTCAGACAGACAGACTGGGAGTCAGACAGACAGACTGGGAGTCAGTCAGACAGACAGACTGGGAGTCAGACAGACAGACTGGAAGTCAGTCAGACAGACAGACTGGGAGTCAGTCAGACAGACAGACTGGGAGTCAGACAGACAGACTGGGAGTCAGACAGACAGACTGGGAGTCAGTCAGACAGACAGACTGGGAGTCAGACAGACAGACTGGGAGTCAGACAGACAGACTGGGAGTCAGTCAGACAGACAGACTGGGAGTCAGACAGACAGACTGGGAGTCAGACAGACAGACTGGGAGTCAGTCAGACAGACAGACTGGGAGTGGAAGTCAGTCAGACAGACAGACTGGGAGTCAGTCAGACAGACAGACTGGGAGTCAGACAGGAGTCAGACAGACAGACTGGGAGTCAGACAGACTGGAAGTCAGACAGACAGACTGGGAGTCAGTCAGGAAGTCAGACAGACAGACTGGGAGTCAGACAGGAAGTCAGTCAGACAGGAAGTCAGACAGACACACTGAGAGTCAGACAGACAGACAGGAAGTCAGACAGACAGACTGGGAGTCAGACAGACAGACAGGAAGTCAGACAACGGACCAGGAAGCTGTGGTATTACAGTTTATTTGTTGTTTTGGAAAGGTAAAGTGCATAGTTGAAGCCCTTACTCCCTGTTAGAACTGTTCCCTATATAGTACACTACTATAGACCCTATTCCCTATATAGTACACTACTACAGACCCTGTTCCCTATATAGTACACTACTACAGACCCTGTTCCCTATATAGTACACTACTACAGACCCTGTTCCCTATATAGTGGTACTACTATAGACCAGAGCCCTATTCCCTATATAGTACACTACTATAGACCAGAGCCCTATTCCCTATATAGTGCACTACTAGTGACTAGAGCCCTATTCCCTATATAGTGCACTACTTCTGACTAGAGCCCTATTCCCTATATAGGGCACTACTAGTGACTAGAGCCCTATTCCCTATATAGGGCACTACTAGTGACTAGAGCCCTATTCCCTATATAGGGCACTACTATAGACCAGAGCCCTATTCCCTATATAGTGCACTACTATAGACCCTATTCCCTATATAGTGCACTACTATAGACCCTATTCCCTATATAGTGCACTACTATAGACCCTATTCCCTATATAGTGCACTACTATAGACCAGAGCCCTATTCCCTATATAGGGCACTACTAGTGACTAGAGCCCTATTCCCTATATAGTGCACTACTATAGACCCTATTCCCTATATAGTGCACTACTATAGACCCTATTCCCTATATAGTGCACTACTATAGGCCAGAGCCCTATTCCCTATATAGTGCACTACTATAGACCCTATTCCCTATATAGTGCACTACTATAGACCCTATTCCCTATATAGTGCACTACTATAGACCAGAGCCCTATTCCCTATATAGTGGTACTACTATAGACCAGAGCCCTATTCCCTATATAGTGGTACTACTATAGACCAGAGCCCTATTCCCTATATAGGGCACTACTAGTGACTAGAGCCCTCCTTTTGTTGTTGACATACCGGGTCCTGGTCAAAGTAGTGAACTATCCAGAGGCTCCAGAGTGACGCGGTGGTCTAAGGCACGTGAGGCGTCACTACAGACACCCTGGTTCGAATCCAGGCTGTATGACAACTGGCCGTGATTGGGAGTCCCACCGGGCGGCGAACAATTGGCCCGGTTTGGCCGGTGTAGGCCGTCGTTGTAAATAGTAATTTATTCTTAACTGACTTACCAAGTTAAATAAAAGTTACATTAAAATAAACTGTATATGGGGAATAGGGTGCCTAAGTAGTGCACTATACTGTATATAGGGAATAGGGTGCCTAAGTAGTGCACTATACTGTATATAGGGAATAGGGTGCCTAAGTAGTGCACTATACTGTATATAGGGAATAGGGTGCCTAAGTAGTGCACTATACTGTATATAGGGAATAGGGTGCCTAAGTAGTGCACTATACTGTATATGGGGAATAGGGTGCCTAAGTAGTGCACTATATGTATACAGGGAATAGGATGCCTAAGTAGTGCACTATACTGTATATATGGAATAGGGTGCCTAAGTAGTGCACTATACTGTATTTAGGGATTTACATTTAGTAGTCACTATACTGTATATCCAGAGGGAATAGGGTGCCTAAGTAGTGCACTATACTGTATATAGGGAATAGGGTGCCTAAGTAGTGCACTATACTGTATATAGTGAATAGGGTGCCTAAGTAGTGCACTATACTGTATATAGGGAATAGGGTGCCTAAGTAGTGCACTATACTGTATATAGGGAATAGGGTGCCTAAGTAGTGCACTATACTGTATATGGGGAATAGGGTGCCTAAGTAGTGCACTATACTGTATATATGGAATAGGGTGCCTAAGTAGTGCACTATACTGTATATGGGGAATAGGGTGCCTAAGTAGTGCACTATACTGTATATAGGGAATAGGGTGCCTAAGTAGTGCACTATACTGTATATAGGGAATAGGGTGCCTAAGTAGTGCACTACACTGTATATGGGGAATAGGGTGCCTAAGTAGTGCACTATACTGTAAATGGGGAATAGGGTGCCTAAGTAGTGCACTATAATGTATACAGGGAATAGGGTGCCTAAGTAGTGCACTATACTGTATATATGGAATAGGGTGCCTAAGTAGTGCACTATACTGTATTTACATTTACATTTAAGTCATTTGCAGTAGTGCTTATACTGATAGGGAATAGGGTGCCTAAGTAGTGCACTATACTGTAAATGGGGAATAGGTGCCTAAGTAGTGCACTATACTGTATATATGGAATAGGGTGCCTAAGCAGTGCACTATACTGTATATAGTGAATAGGGTGCCTAAGTAGTCTATACTGTATATAGGGAATAGGATGCCTAAGTACCCCACTATACTGTATATAGGGAATCAGTCCCTAAGCAGTGCACTATAGATGACCTACCCCCCCTGTCTACCTCAGACCCCCTCTACCTACTTCAGACCTCCTCTGCCTACCCTCAGACCCCCCCTCTCAGACCTACCTCAGACCTCCTCTGCCTACCTCAGACCCCCCTACCTACTTCAGACCCCCTGCCTATCTCAGACCCCCCCTCTGCCTACCTCAGACCCCCCTCTGCCTACCTCAGACCCCTCTCTGCCTACTTCAGACCCCTCCTGCCTACCTCAGACCCCCTCAGACCCCCTCTGCCTACCTCAGACCCCCTTACCTACCTCAGACCCCCACTGCCTACCTCAGACCCCCCTTACCTACCTCAGACCCCCTCTGCCTACCTCAGACCCCCCCTACCTACTTCAGACCCCCTGCCTACCCTCAGACCCCCTCTGCCTACCTCAGACCCCCTCTGCCTACCTCAGACCCCCTCTGCCTACCTCAGACCCCTCCTGCCTACCTCAGACCCCCTCTGCCTACCTCAGACCCCCACTGCCTACCTCAGACCCCCCTACCTACCTCAGACCCCCACTGCCTACCTCAGACCCCCTGCCTACCTCAGACCTCCCCTACCTACCTCAGACCCCCCTGCCTACCTCAGACCCCCTCCTACCTACCTCAGACCCCCTCTGCCTACCTCAGACCCCCCCCTGCCTACCTCAGACCTCCCCTACCTACCTCAGACCCCCCTACCTACCTCAGAGCCCCCTCTGCCTACCTCAGACCCCCCTACCTACCTCAGACCTCCCTACCTACCTCAGAGCCCCCCTGCCTACCTCAGACCCCCTCCTACCTATCTCAGACCCCCCTCTGCCTACCTCAGACCCCCTCTGCCTACCTCAGAGCCCCCTCTGCCTACCTCAGAGCCCCCCTGCCTACCTCAGACCCCCCTGCCTACCTCAGACCCCCCTACCTACTTCAGACCCCCCCCCCTACCTACCTCAGACCCCCCCCTGCCTAACAGAGAGAGAGAGTGGGGGGGGTTAATATAAAATAGCTTTTTCAAAATGGCGTATCGGCTTCAAAACACAGATTAAAAAAATGTTTTTAACCCTGGGGTGTATTCATTACGTCTTGCAACGGAAACCGTTTATCATTTTACAAACCAAACAAAAGCAAACAGAACGAAACGGGGAGGAACCTATCGACATTTGTCCAATAGAAACTCTGGAGTAAAAAAAATGGTTTCTGATGTGAAACATTTTTTGTTCATTTTTGTTGTTGCAACAAACTAAAAAAAAAACGTTTTGCAACAGAATAGACATAATGAATACACCCCCATGACCTGACTACACAACAACACAGTTGAACTTACACTATGACATCATCAAGCACGCTACACTCAGATCCATTGTGACATCACCGCGGAATGTCAGGGTGTTGATTCTGAAGAGCCCCTCCCCCTCTCTTGTTGCTAAGTGATTCAATCAATAAACTACATGACTAGTGACTAGCTAGTTGACCATAACAAAATAATGATTGAGTCCCAAATTGCACCCCAATCTATGTAGTGCACTAATTCTGACTAGAGCCCTATGTAGTGCACTAATTCTGACTAGATTAATTCTGACTAGAGCCCTATGTAGTGCACTAATTCTGAGCCCTATGTAGTGCACTAATTCTGAGCCCTATGTAGTGCACTAATTCTGACTAGAGCCCTATGTAGTGCACTAGAAAGGCCATCTGAGACCCAGCCGGTGATGCCCAGAGGAAAGAGGACAGTATACAAGACCGATTCAGTCTCTACATTCCCCTCTGAGTTAGATTAGTTACAAGGCCGATCCAGTCTCTACATTCCCCTCTGAGTTAGATTAGTTACAAGGCCGATCCAGTCTCTACATTCCCCTCTGAGTTAGATTAGTTACAAGGCCGATCCAGTCTCTACATTCCCCTCTGAGTTAGATTAGTTACAAGGCCGATCCAGTCTCTACATTCCCCTCTGAGTTAGATTAGTTACAAGGCCGATTCAGTCTCTACATTCCCCTCTGAGTTAGATTAGTTACAAGGCCGATCCAGTCTCTACATTCCCCTCTGAGTTAGATTAGTTACAAGGCCGATCCAGTCTCTACATTCCCCTCTGAGTTAGATTAGTTACAAGGCCGATCCAGTCTCTACATTCCCCTCTGAGTTAGATTAGTTACAAGGCCGATCCAGTCTCTACATTCCCCTCTGAGTTAGATTAGTTACAAGGCCGATCCAGTCTCTACATTCCCCTCTGAGTTAGATTAGTAAAACACACAAAGTAAATGTGTTTCTGTACATCAGCAGTTTCTCTCTTATGTTAGCCACTTATAGACGTGGGTACACAGACCCGTGATCAACTGTGGCCCCTCCTGATGATGTCAGATCTTTGTTGTGGATCCCACCCCCAACCCTGACCTATATAGTGCACTACCCCATAGGGCTCTGGTCTAAAGTAGTGCACTACCCCCATAGGGCTCTGGTCTAAAGTAGTGCACTACCCCCATAGGACTCTGGTCTAAAGTAGTGCACTACCCCCATAGGGCTCTGGTCTAAAGTAGTGCACTACCCCATAGGGCTCTGGTCTAAAGTAGTGCCCTACCCCCATAGGGCTCTGGTCTAAAGTAGTGCACTACCCCCATAGGGCTCTGGTCTAAAGTAGTGCACTACCCCATTGGTTTCTGGTCTAAAGTAGTGCACTACCCCATAGGGCTCTGGTCTAAAGTAGTGCACTACCCCATTGGTTTCTGGTCTAAAGTAGTGCACTACCCCATAGGGCTCTGGTCTAAAGTAGTGCACTACCCCCATAGGGCTCTGGTCTAAAGTAGTGCACTACCCCATAGGGCTCTGGTCTAAAGTAGTGCACTCCCCCCATAGGGCTCTGGTCTAAAGTAGTGCACTACCCCCATAGGGCTCTGGTCTAAAGTAGTGCACTACCCCATAGGGCTCTGGTCTAAAGTAGTGCACTACCCCCATAGGGCTCTGGTCTAAAGTAGTGCACTAAACAGGAAATGCATTGTGATGTACAGGGGTCGGAGGTCGCAGTAAGCTGTTGGGTTCCGGGGTACCAACGTAGAACGGGCCGAACATTTGGTGGAGATGTTGGGTTGTCCAGTAGAACGTCTGGTGGAGATGTTGGGTTGTCCAGTAGAACGTCTAGAGGAGATGTTGGGTTGTCCAGTAGAACGTCTAGAGGAGGTGTTGGGTTGTCCAGCAGAACGTCTGGTGGAGATGTTGGGTTGTCCAGTAGAACGTCTGGTGGAGATGTTGGGTTGTCCAGTAGAACGTCTAGAGGAGATGTTGGGTTGTCCAGTAGAACGTCTGGTGGAGATGTTGGGTTGTCCAGTAGAACGTCTGGTGGAGATGTTGGGTTGTCCAGTAGAACGTCTAGAGGAGATGTTGGGTTGTCCAGTAGAACGTCTAGAGGAGATGTTGGGTTGTCCAGTAGAACGTCTAGAGGAGGTGTTGGGTTGTCCAGCAGAACGTCTGGTGGAGATGTTGGGTTGTCCAGTAGAACGTCTGGTGGAGATGTTGGGTTGTCCAGTAGAACGTCTAGAGGAGATGTTGGGTTGTCCAGTAGAACGTCTAGAGGAGATGTTGGGTTGTCCAGTAGAACGTCTGGTGGAGATGTTGGGTTGTCCAGTAGAACGTCTGGTGGAGATGTTGGGTTGTCCAGTAGAACGTCTAGAGGAGATGTTGGGTTGTCCAGTAGAACGTCTAGAGGAGATGTTGGGTTGTCCAGTAGAACGTCTGGTGGAGATGTTGGGTTGTCCAGTAGAACGTCTGGTGGAGATGTTGGGTTGTCCAGTAGAACGTCCGGTGGAGATGTTGGGTTGTCCAGTAGAACGTCCGGAGGAGATGTTGGGTTGTCCAGTAGAACGTCTGGTGGAGATGTTGGGTTGTCCAGTAGAACGTCTAGAGGAGATGTTGGGTTGTCCAGTAGAACGTCTAGAGGAGATGTTGGGTTGTCCAGTAGAACGTCTGGTGGAGGTGTTGGGTTGTCCAGTAGAACGTCTGGTGGAGGTGTTGGGTTGTCCAGTAGAACGTCTGGTGGAGATGTTGGGTTGTCCAGTAGAACGTCTAGAGGAGATGTTGGGTTGTCCAGTAGAACGTCTGGCGGAGATGTTGGGTTGTCCAGTAGAACGTCTGGTGGAGATGTTGGGTTGTCCAGTAGAACGTCTGGTGGAGATGTTGGGTTGTCCAGTAGAACGTCTGGTGGAGATGTTGGGTTGTCCAGTAGAACGTCTGGTGGAGGTGTTGGGTTGTCCAGTAGAACGTCTGGTGGAGATGTTGGGTTGTCCAGTAGAACGTCTGGTGGAGGTGTTGGGTTGTCCAGTAGAACGTCTGGTGGAGATCTTGGGTTGTCCAGTAGAACGTCTGGTGGAGATGTTGGGTTGTCCAGTAGAACGTCTGGTGGAGATGTTGGGTTGTCCAGTAGAACGTCTAGAGGAGATGTTGGGTTGTCCAGTAGAACGTCTAGAGGAGATGTTGGGTTGTCCAGTAGAACGTCTAGAGGAGATGTTGGGTTGTCCAGTAGAACGTCTGGTTCTCTCCGGTTCTGTTCCGTCTGGTTCTGCTGCTAGTCCACTGGTGGAGCTGGGGGATCCTGGTCACGACTCTGTTAAACAGGAGAACAAATACATACAACCATATCAAAACCATCCCTCCATCCACCCTCCTCTCCTCTATCCACCCTCCTCTCCTCCATCCACCCTCCTCTTCTCTATCCACCCTCCTCTTCTCCTCCATCCACCCCTCCTCCTCCATCCACCCTCCTCTTCTCCTCCATCCACCCTCCTCCTCTCCTCTATCCACCCTCCTCTTCTCTATCCACCCTCCTCTCCTCTTTCATCCACCCTCCTCTCCTCTATCCACCCTCCTCTCCTCCATCCACCCTCCTCTTCTCCATCCACCCTCCTCTCCTCTATCCACCCTCCTCTTCTCCTCCATCCACCCTCCTCTCCTCCTTCATCCACCCTCCTCTCCTCTATCCACCCTCCTCTCCTCTATCCACCCTCCTCTCCTCCATCCACCCTCCTCTTCTCCATCCACCCTCCTCGTCTATATCCACCCTCCTCTTCTCCTCCATCCACCCTCCTCTCCTCCTCCATCCACCCTCCTCTCCTCCATCCACCCTCCTCGTCTCTATCCACCCTCCTCTTCTCCTCCATCCACCCTCCTCTCCTCCTTCATCCACCCTCCTCTCCTCCATCCACCCTCCTCTTCTCCATCCACCCTCCTCGTCTCTATCCACCCTCCTCTTCTCTTCCATCCACCCTCCTCTCCTCCTCTATCCACCCTCCTCTCCTCCTCTATCCACCCTCCTCTCCTCCTCTATCCACCCTCCTCTCCTCCTCTATCCACCCTCCTCTTCTCCTCTATCCACCCTCCTCTTCTCCTCCATCCACCCTCCTCTCCTCCTCCATCCACCCTCCTCTTCTCCATCCACCCTCCTCTCCTCCATCCACCCTCCTCTCCTCCATCCACCCTCCTCTTCTCCTCCATCCACCCTCCTCTCCTCTATCCCCCCTCTTCTCCATCCACCCTCCACTCCTCCATCCACCCTCCTCTCCTCTATCCCCCTCTTCTCCATCCACCCCCTCTCCTCTATCCCCTCCTCTTCTCCATCCACCCTCCTCTTCTCCTCCATCCACCCTCCTCTTCTCCATCCATCCACCCTCCTCTCCTCCATCCACCCTCCTCTCCTCTATCCACCCTCCTCTCCTCCATCCACCATCCTCTTCTCCATCCACCCTCCTCTCCTCCATCCACCCTCCTCTCCTCCTTCATCCACCCTCCTCTTCTCCATCCACCCTCTTCTCCTCCATCCACCCTCCTCTCCTCTATCCACCCTCCTCTTCTCCATCCACCCTCCTCTTCTCCTCTATCCACCCTCCTCTTCTCCTCTATCCACCCTCCTCTCTTCCATCCACCCTCCTCTCCTCCATCCACCCTCCTCTCCTCCATCCACCCTCCTCTTCTCCATCCACCCTCTTCTCCCCCCCTCTTCTCTATCCACCCTCCCTCTATCCCTCCTCCTCCCTCCATACCTACACTGTGGGGTCCAATAGGTTCCCTCCTCCTCCCTCCATACCTAGACTGTGGGGTCCAATAGGTTCCCTCCATACCTACACTGTGAGGTCCAGTAGGTTCCCTCTATCCCTCCTCCTCCCTCCATACCTACACTGTGGGGTCCAATAGGTTCCCTCTATCCCTCCTCCTCCCTCCATACCTACACTGTGAGGTCCAGTAGGTTCCCTCCTCCTCCCTCCATACCTACACTGTGAGGTCCAATAGGTTCCCTCTATCCCTCCTCCTCCCTCCATACCTACACTGTGAGGTCCAGTAGGTTCCCTCCTCCTCCCTCCATACCTACACTGTGGGGTCCAGTAGGTTCCCTCCTCCTCCCTCTATACCTACACTGTGAGGTCCAGTAGGTTCCCTCTATCCCTCCTCCTCCCTCCATACCTACACTGTGAGGTCCAGTAGGTTCCCTCCTCCTCCCTCTATACCTACACTGTGGGGTCCAGTAGGTTCCCTCTATCCCTCCTCCTCCCTCCATACCTACACTGTGAGGTCCAGTAGGTTCCCTCCTCCTCCCTCTATACCTACACTGTGGGGTCCAGTAGGTTCCCTCTATCCCTACTCCTCCCTCCATACCTACACTGTGAGGTCCAGTAGGTTCCCTCCTCCTCCCTCTATACCTACACTGTGAGGTCCAGTAGGTTCCCTCTATCCCTCCTCCTCCCTCCATACCTACACTGTGAGGTACAGTAGGTTCCCTCCTCCTCCCTCTATACCTACACTGTGAGGTCCAGTAGGTTCCCTCCTCCTCCCTCTATACCTACACTGTGAGGTCCAATAGGTTCCCTCCTCCTCCCTCCATACCTACACTGTGAGGTCCAGTAGGTTCCCTCCTCCTCCCTCCATACCTACATTGTGGGGTCCAATAGGTTCCCTCCTCCTCCCTCCATACCTACACTGTGAGGTCCAGTAGGTTCCCTCCTCCTCCCTCCATACCTACACTGTGGGGTCCAGTAGGTTCCCTCCATACCTACACTGTGGGGTCCAGTAGGTTCCCTCCATACCTACACTGTGGGGTCCAGTAGGTTCCCTCCATACCTACACTGTGAGGTCCAGTAGGTTCCCTCCTCCTCCCTCCATACCTACACTGTGAGGTCCAGTAGGTTCCCTCCTCCTCCCTCCATACCTACACTGTGGGGTCCAGTAGGTTCCCTCTATCCCTCCTCCTCCCTCCATACCTACACTGTGAGGTCCAGTAGGTTCCCTCTATCCCTCCTCCTCCCTCCATACCTACACTGTGGGGTCCAGTAGGTTCCCTCCATACCTACACTGTGGGGTCCAGTAGGTTCCCTCCTCCTCCCTCCATACCTACACTGTGAGGTCCAGTAGGTTCCCTCCTCCTCCCTCCATACCTACACTGTGGGGTCCAGTAGGTTCCCTCCTCCTCCCTCCATACCTACACTGTGGGGTCCAGTAGGTTCCCTCCTCCTCCCTCCATACCTACACTGTGAGGTCCAGTAGGTTCCCTCCTCCTCCCTCCATACCTACACTGTGGGGTCCAGTAGGTTCCCTCCTCCTCCCTCCATACCTACACTGTGAGGTCTCTTAGGTTCCCTC
This sequence comes from Oncorhynchus nerka, assembly GCF_034236695.1. NCBI lineage: Eukaryota > Metazoa > Chordata > Actinopteri > Salmoniformes > Salmonidae > Oncorhynchus > Oncorhynchus nerka. The sequence goes on along the minus strand of NC_088413.1, from coordinate 118,467 downwards.
CTCCTCCCTCCATACCTACACTGTGGGGTCCAGTAGGTTCCCTCCTCCTCCCTCCATACCTACACTGTGAGGTCCAGTAGGTTCCCTCTATCCCTCCTCCTCCCTCCATACCTACACTGTGAGGTCCAGTAGGTTCCCTCTATCCCTCCATACCTACACTGTGGGGTCCAGTAGGTTCCCTCATCCTCCATCTATACCTACACTGTGGGGTCCAGTAGGTTCCCTCTATCCCTCCTCCTCCCTCCATACCTACACTGTGAGGTCCAGTAGGTTCCCTCCTCCTCCCTCCATACCTACACTGTGGGGTCCAGTAGGTTCCCTCCTCCTCCCTCCATACCTACACTGTGAGGTCCAGTAGGTTCCCTCCTCCTCCCTCCATACCTACACTGTGAGGTCCAGTAGGTTCCCTCTATCCCTCCTCCTCCCTCCATACCTACACTGTGGGGTCCAGTAGGTTCCCTCCTCCTCCCTCTATACCTACACTGTGGGGTCCAGTAGGTTCCCTCTATCCCTCCTCCTCCCTCCATACCTACACTGTGAGGTCCAGTAGGTTCCCTCCTCCTCCCTCCATACCTACACTGTGGGTCCAGTAGGTTCCCTCCTCCTCCCTCCATACCTACACTGTGAGGTCCAGTAGGTTCCCTCCTCCTCCCTCCATACCTACACTGTGAGGTCCAGTAGGTTCCCTCTATCCCTCCTCCTCCCTCCATACCTACACTGTGAGGTCCAGTAGGTTCCCTCCTCCTCCCTCCATACCTACACTGTGGGGTCCAGTAGGTTCCCTCCATACCTACACTGTGGGGTCCAATAGGTTCCCTCCTCCTCCCTCCATACCTACACTGTGAGGTCCAGTAGGTTCCCTCCTCCTCCCTCCATACCTACACTGTGAGGTCCAGTAGGTTCCCTCCTCCTCCCTCCATACCTACACTGTGAGGTCCAGTAGGTTCCCTCTATCCCTCCTCCTCCCTCCATACCCACACTGTGGGGTCCAGTAGGTTCCCTCCATACCTACACTGTGAGGTCCAGTAGGTTCCCTCCTCCTCCCTCCATACCTACACTGTGAGGTCCAGTAGGTTCCCTCTATCCCTCCTCCTCCCTCCATACCTACACTGTGAGGTCCAGTAGGTTCCCTCTATCCCTCCTCCTCCCTCCATACCTACACTGTGAGGTCCAGTAGGTTCCCTCTATCCCTCCTCCTCCCTCCATACCTACACTGTGAGGTCCAGTAGGTTCCCTCCTCCTCCCTCCATACCTACACTGTGAGGTCCAGTAGGTTCCCTCTATCCCTCCTCCTCCCTCCATACCTACACTGTGAGGTCCAGTAGGTTCCCTCTATCCCTCCTCCTCCCTCCATACCTACACTGTGAGGTCCAGTAGGTTCCCTCTATCCCTCCTCCTCCCTCCATACCTACACTGTGAGGTCCAGTAGGTTCCCTCTATCCCTCCTCCTCCCTCCATACCTACACTGTGAGGTCCAGTAGGTTCCCTCCTCCTCCTCCCCTCCATACCTACACTGTGAGGTCCAGTAGGTTCCCTCTATCCCTCCTCCTCCCTCCATACCTACACTGTGAGGTCCAGTAGGTTTGCCGGCAGGCGGCGCTGGGGATCCTCTGAGGCTGTTGGGTCTGAGGAGGAAGAGGAGCAGAACCAGAACCATCCAGCCCATCAGAACCACGGGGACAGTCAGGTCTCCACCTCCTACTGAGCCACTGGGTCCTGGTACTGGAGGGCCACAGAGAAAGACAGTCCCGTTAATAACCAAACTGAAAAACAAAGTGTGTATCTCCAATGGAAGTGTTGTTTCAGATCAGTACAAGGCTTAAATGTGGGTCAGTGTGTGGTGAAGAATACATACAGTCCTGAGGACACTCTGTGTCTGTACAGTAGGACTGAGACTGACGTAGCTGGTGGAGAGAG
>NC_088413.1:96550-111550 GCF_034236695.1 Oncorhynchus nerka | reverse complement strand
AGAAACAAAACAGATCCTGGAGCCTTTTACTGGTACTGAATGATCAGTACATAGTTATCTTGCTTAGCCTGTTAGCAAAATGTTAGATGCTTAGCCTGTTAGCAAATGTTTGATGCTTACATTTACATTTAAGTCATTTAGCAGACGCTCTTATCCAGAGCGACTTACAAATTGGTGCATTCACCTTATGACATCCAGTGGAACAGCCACTTTACAATAGTGCATCTAAATCTTTTAAGGGGGGGGGGGGTGAGAGGGATTACTTTATCCTATCCTAGGTATTCCTTAAAGCCTGTTAGCTAACGTCACTGTAGCCCTTGATCATGATTTTCAGTTCCATTACATACGAGTCATTGGACGAAAGCATCTTCTGTGGGGGGCGGGGTTTGTTAAGAGCCCCGACTCTCGGTCTGAACATTAACAGGCATCGCTTGCTCTACAGGTTTTGAAAGCATAAGGACCTTACCTTTCATATTGGCTAGAAATAATACAAATATATTTTTTAAAAGGCTACATTGATACATTGTTAGAGTTCCCACACGGTTGTTTTTCCATGTCACTTGGTATTAAGAGAAAACAGACTGAAGACAGAGTGGACGACCTGGTGAATTATCTGAGTCTCTGAACACCTGTGGACGACCTGGTGAATTATCTGAGTCTCTGAACACCTGTGGACGACCTGCTGAATTATCTGAGTCTCTGAACACCTGTGGACGACCTGGTGAATTATCTGAGTCTCTGAACACCTGTGGACGACCTGGCGAATTATCTGAGTCTCTGAACACCTGTGGACGACCTGGTGAATTATCTGAGTCTCTGAACACCTGTGGACGACCTGATGAATTATCTGAGTCTCTGAACACCTGTGGACGACCTGGTGAATTATCTGAGTCTCTGAACACCTGTGGACGACCTGCTGAATTATCTGAGTCACTGAACACCTGTGGACGACCTGATGAATTATCTGAGTCTCTGAACACCTGTGGACGACCTGATGAATTATCTGAGTCTCTGAACACCTGTGGACGACCTGATTAATTATCTGAGTCTCTGAACACCTGTGGACGACCTGATTAATTATCTGAGTCTCTGAACACCTGTGTGTCAACAGAAGACAAACGGCCACAAACATGTCACTCAACAAAATAATGTTGCATTTGTGAAATTATTTTGATAGCATAAACGCATCCACACCTAACGAATTAAGTTTTGAATATAAAAGCTCAAAAGCTCCAATGCGAAGTTGCACCTCTATTTGGCTAGTGTTGGATCCTGTATTTTATCCTGTATTACGCAACCCTAACACTAGTTAAAAAGGGAGTTATGTTTCTAGAAACGTAGAGTAATATAGAATAGATATATATACTATATATATAGTATTTTGGTGGTTTTGGCATCAGCCTCTTCAGTTCAATATTTTTTATATATATATATATTTTTTTAACCTTTATTTAACTAGGCAAGTCAGTTAAGAACTAATTCTTATTTTCAATGACGGCCTAGGAACAGTGGGTTAACTGCCTGTTCAGGCGCAGAACAACAGATTTGTACCTTGTCAGCTTGGGGATTTGAACTTGCAACCTTTCAGTTACTAGTCCAACACTCTAACCACTAGGCTATCCTGCCGCCTCTACACTCTAACCACTAGGCTACCTACCTCCTCTACACTCTAACCACTAGGCTACCCTGCCACCTCTACACTCTAACCACTAGGCTACCTACCTCCTCTACACTCTAACCACTAGGCTACCTACCTCCCCAACACTCTAACCACTAGGCTACCCTGCCGCCTCTACACTCTAACCACTAGGCTACCCTGCCGCCTCTACACTCTAACCACTAGGCTAACCCTAGGCTACCCCGCCTCTACACTCTAACCACTAGGCTACCCTGCCACACTAGGCTACCCTGCCACCTCACACTCTAACCACTAGGCTACCTACCTCCTCTACACTCTAACCACTAGACTACCCCTGCCTCCTCTACACTCTAACCACTAGGCTACCCTGCCGCCTCTACACTCTAACCACTAGGCTACCCTGCCGCCTCTACACTCTAACCACTAGGCTACCCTGCCGCCTCTACACTCTAACCACTAGACTACCCTACCCGCCTCTACACTCTAACCACTAGGCTACCTGCCTCCTCTACACTCTAACCACTAGACTACCCTGCCACCTCTACACTAACCACTAACCACTAACCACTAGGCTACCCTGCCGCCTCTACACTCTAACCACTAGGCTAACCACCCTGCCGCCCCAACTGTAACTAGTTAGTAACAGCTAGTCTCTGGGCGTACACATCCAAGGCTGACAAAGTCCTCCTGTCTTGTATTATGGAACAATAAAACTAAACTAAAACAAACAGTGTCCTAAGATAACTGCATATACCGGCAACATTATTTAATAAGTGGTTGGGCGTTATGTATTTCAAAACGTTTGTTTCCTTTAATGTAGCTGTAAGCTAAGCGTTGATAGCAACTGGTTCACGCAGTACTTAACAGTTAGTAAAAGGCTATAGTTGGCTAGCAAGATGGCAAACTTATTTTGTACCTATACATTCATAAAAGTAATTTGCTTTTGTAAGTTGGCTGATACAATTGAATTGAAACCAGAAGTCATGACTGCGGATAATTTGAAGTGAAGTTATTTTTTGTTGTCGGGAGTTTTACATGACATTTACAGGGAAGAGGCTGACTTGTCGGGTCCTCCATATTACGTCACACACCGCCGAAATTCTCTTTTCCGGCATGACTTCGGTTCTCTGATCCGTTTTATGTAAAAACTCGAAAATATATAGGTGCAACTTCTGTTGGTGCCGTCTAACCTGGACCCAGATCTGTTGGTGCCGTCTAGCCTGGACCCAGATCTGTTGGTGCCGTCTAGCCTGAACCCAGATCTGTTGGTGCCGTCTAGCCAAATAGATGTGCAACTTCGCATTGGAGCTTTTGATGCATATTATATTCAAAACTTAATTCGTTACGTGTGGATGCGTTTATGCTACCTACCCTGTAAGATTCAGTACTTTTACCCAGCGCTGCCAGTGCATTTGCGTTTTGCCGTGTTATTGAAGGGACAGAGAGACGACACTTTACCTGAACACACTGATCCAGACGCAGCTTTTAGAGTCCAGTGAATGTATGTTTCTTGTTGTTATCGTTCCCGACTGTAGACACGTTATCAGAAATCCACAGCTGGCCAAACTGTTTTCATCTGTACAGTAGAAGATTTCCAGGGGCTCATTCATTATGCCAATTCTGTTGCAACACGTTCCATAAACGGAGGCCAACGAAACGGGAGGGGACCTACCCGATTTACTGTCCAATAGAAACGGTGGTTTTAGTTGCAAAACGGGGAACTAATGATAACACCCAAGCTCTGCCTGTCTGTGTTTCGATACAGTACGCGACAGCCACGTCACGGACATCACGCGAGATCTCCGAGTAGACAGGGTACTCGTGTTTTGCTCGTCACTAGTTACCACAGCCATAAAGTCATAAATAGCGCCTATTTCTACAATTTCTCTTTTTCAATTGTATTTTAAATCTTAACCACACTGGCTATATTGTAAAGATGTATGAAAATAAATTATACCAAAATGCTATTTAAGGTTATGCATAAGGTTAGCAATTTTTGACTTTGTGACTGTGGTAACGTGGAAACTTTCGTTTTTTTTTCTTCAACTCGGCGTTTCAACTGTCTCAGACATCCGATTGGTTTACTTTGATTGATTTCAGCCAATCCAAGTCAAGAGCGAGTTAAGACGCGATGACGTGCGGAAAGTAAACAAACCATACATGGTCAATCACCCAGTGACAGATGGGAGTATATTATGAAGAATAAACAGTACATGTCAGGTGTACAACTAAATCAATATCTGCTGATTAACTCAGTAAACTCTTGTGTCATCTCTTTCCCCCAAAATGCCCCCCCCCCCAGAAAAGTCTGTTCATGTGACCTTCATGTTCAAGTGAATGAGAAAACAAAACCTCTGTATTTTCTCTGAATATAGAGTCCATCCGTGTTGACGGAAAAGGACAGAGATTAGAGATTAGATTAGTGTTATTTACAGTTACATATGAATAGTGGTATTAGTGTTATTTACAGTTACATATGAATAGTGGTATTAGTCAACTTATTTGATTTTACCATATGAATAGTGGTATTAGTGTTATTTACAGTTACATATGAATAGTGGTATTAGTGTTATTTACAGTTACATATGAATAGTGGTATTAGTGGTATTTACAGTTACATATGAATAGTGGTATTAGTGGTGATGTATTCACACCATCCCATCATATCACATGACTCTCAACAGAGGAATACAGCAGTGCTTGACAACAACAACAACGTTCCTCTTTCTAGGTATTTCCACAAAACCAACCTTTCACATAAACATGTTCTAGTAACGTTAGTTCTGTGGCAACAAAAACAAACTGTGTTCATATTTCCAGACTCAGTTACTGACAAGACTGTGTTCATATTTCCAGGCTCAGTTACTGACAAGACTGTGTTCATATTTCCAGGCTCAGTTACTGACAAGACTGTGTTCATATTTCCAGGCTCAGTTACTGACAAGACTGTGTTCATATTTCCAGACTCAGTTACTGACAAGACTGTGTTCATATTTCCAGGCTCAGTTACTGACAAGACTGTGTTCATATTTCCAGGCTCAGTTACTGACAAGACTGTGTTCATATTTCCAGGCTCAGTTACTGACAAGACTGTGTTCATATTTCCAGACTCAGTTACTGACAAGACTGTGTTCATATTTCCAGGCTCAGTTACTGACAAGACTGTGTTCATATTTCCAGACTCAGTTACTGACAAGACTGTGTTCATATTTCCAGGCTCAGTTACTGACAAGACTGTGTTCATATTTCCAGGCTCAGTTACTGACAAGACTGTGTTCATATTTCCAGGCTCAGTTACTGACAAGACTGTGTTCATATTTCCAGGCTCAGTTACTGACAAGACTGTGTTCATATTTCCAGACTCAGTTACTGACAAGACTGTGTTCATATTTCCAGACTCAGTTACTGACAAGACTGTGTTCATATTTCCAGGCTCAGTTACTGACAAGACTGTGTTCATATTTCCAGGCTCAGTTACTGACAAGACTGTGTTCATATTTCCAGGCTCAGTTACTGACAAGACTGTGTTCATATTTCCAGGCTCAGTTACTGACAAGACTGTGCTCATATTTCCAGGCTCAGTTACTGACAAGACTGTGTTCATATTTCCAGGCTCAGTTACTGACAAGACTGTGTTCATATTTCCAGGCTCAGTTACTGACAAGACTGTGTTCATATTTCCAGGCTCAGTTACTGACAAGACTGTGCTGCACGCATTTTCAAGAAAGGAGTGCTGTGTTTTTGAAGAGGGGAAAGAAAGGAGAGTGAACGAAACAGAGGAGAGAGAGAGCCACGAGAAAAGGGCAACCAGTGAAGAACAAACACCATTGTAAATACAACCCATATTTATGCTTATTTATTTTATCTTGTGTCCTTTACCATTTGTACATTGTTAAAACACTGTATATATATATCATATGACATTTGTAATGTCTTTACTGTTTTGAAACTTCTGTATGTGTGATGTCTTACTGTTAATTTTTATTGTTTATTTCACTTTATATATTATCTACCTTACTTGCTTTGGCAATGTTAACACATGTTTCCCATGACAATAAAGCCCTTGCATTGAATTGAATTGAATTGAGAGAGAGGTAGAGAAAGAGAGAGAGGTAGAGAGAAAGATAGTGATAGAGAGAGGTAGAGAGAAAGATAGAGAGGTAGAAATATAGAGGTAGAGAGATAGAGAGAGAGAGGTAGATAGAGAGAGAGGGGTAGATAGAGAGAGAGGGAGAGAGAGGTAGAGAAAGAGAGAGGTAGAAATATAGAGGTAGAAATATAGAGGTAGAGAGATAGAGAGAGAGGAGGGCTGGAGAGTGTAACAGAAGATATCCACACAGCAACGGGAGTGGACCGAGGCTCGACCAGGTGTAACATCCCGCTACTGGACGGAGGGCGACGGCAGAGCCATGGCGAATATAGCGGTCCAGAGGATCAAACGGGAATTCAAAGAAGTTCTGAAAAGCGAAGAGGTTTGATAAAAAAAAAATATCCTTATGACTATTTACGGTTACTTATGGCAAATCGTTTTTTTTAAACCAGTTTAAATTAAAACTGTAGTTGTTTATGTTTTGCAAGTTGTCATGCAAAGGAACATGTTTAGCTTGCGAGTTATCCAATCTGCGTTTCTGATGCAGCGGAAAACAAGCGAGGCCCTATCGAGGGGAACTTTATCGGTGATTGAGCGACAACATGCCCGGTGCGAAGTGAAAGGGTGTCGGCGACACAGATCAGGAAATATCGCGGATGTTAGCCCAAAGGGGACAGGCCTGCGACAGATAACAAGACAAAACCCCATACAAACCAAAAACAAAAGCCCCTAACGCCAAAATGTCGAGTGTCAGCCCAAATAGTTGTCAAGATGCTAAAAAATAGTTTGTTTTTATCCTCCCTGTGTTGACGTTTTTGTAGCTGACATAAGCTAACTAGCTGAAGGGAGAAACTTGTGTTGCTAGGTAGCTAATACAGGGTAGCTAGCTTGTTAGCTAGCATGCTAGTTTGACAGCTGCCTCGGTGCACCCCTCTCACTACGTAATAAGCTCGTGTCTTTGCTATGAAGACATTATTTATTTAGGAAGTTTTGGACCCTGTAGCTAGATAGCTAGACTGTTGTCAGTTCTTTAATATAGCACATCATGAGAGACTGTTTAGTTGTTTAGCTTGCTAAATGAAAATGTGGATCTCCCATGTCCTGTTTCAATAAGAACAAGGGAAGTATTGGGGCAGACAGTGGGCTACTGCTATAACTGTGTTGATGGGGTCTGATGGACGGACTTGTCAATGGAGAAGGGTCCTACGGAACCACAATCTCTCTTCATCCCTCTTCCCCTCTTCATCCCTCTCCCTCTCTCTTCCCCCTCTTCATTTCCCTTCATCCCTCTCTCTTCTCCCTCTTCATCCCTCTCCCTCTCTCTTCCCCCTCTCCCTTTCTCTTCATCCCTCCCCTCCTCCCTCATCCCTCTCCCTCCCTCTCTCCTCATCCCTCTCCCTCCCTCTCTCCATCCCTCTCTCCTCATCCCTCTCCCTCCCTCTCTCCTCATCTCTCCTCATCCCCTCCCTCCCTCTCTCCTCATCTCTCTCCTCATCCCTCTCCTTCCCTCTCTCTCCTCATCCCTCTCCCTCCCTCTCTCTCCTCATCCCTCTCCCTTCATCCCTCTCCCTCCCTCTCTCCTCATCCCTCTCCCTCCATCCCTCTCTTTCTCTGACAGACGAGTAAAAACCAGATCAAGGTGGATCTGGTAGATGAAAACTTCACAGAGCTGCGAGGAGAGATCGCAGGACCACCAGACACGCCGTACGAAGGTGACACACACACACACCTGGTCTCACACACACCTGCTCACTCACACACACACACCTGCTCACTCACACACACACACACACATCAATACAGATCATATATGCACTGTTTTTTCTCCTTTCTAAGGTGGCAGATTTCAACTGGAAATCAAAATCCCAGAAACGTATCCCTTTAACCCTCCCAAGGTAAGAAACACATCCCTTTAACCCTCCCAAGGTAAGAAACACATCCCTTTAATCCTCCTCCCAAGGTAAGAAACACATCCCTTTAACCCTCCCAAGGTAAGAAACACATCCCTTTAATCCTCTCAAGGTAAGAAACACATCCCTTTAATCCTCCCAAGGTAAGAAACACATCCCTTTAACCCTCCCAAGGTAAGAAACACATCCCTTTAATCCTCCCAAGGTAAGAAACACATCCCTTTAACCCTCCCAAGGTAAGAAACACATCCCTTTAAGAGTCACTATGATGGTACACTACTATCTTGTGTTTAACACCCCTCTCTCTCCCCAGGTGAGGTTCATCACTAAGATCTGGCACCCCAACATCAGCTCAGTAACAGGAGCCATCTGTCTGGACATCCTCAAAGACCAGTGGTGAGTCACACATAGTTACGCCCCTCCCCTCTCCCTATAACTCCTCCTCTCTCCCTATAACTCCTCCTCTCTCCCTACAACTCCTCCTCTCTCCCTATAACCCCTCCTCTCTCCCTACAACTCCTCCTCTCTACAACCCCTCCTCTCTCCCTACAACTCCTCCTCTCTCCCTACAACTCCTCCTCTCTCCCTACAACTCCTCTCTCCCTACAACTCCTCCTCTCTCCCTACAACTCCTCCTCTCTCCCTACAACTCCTCCTCTCTCCCTACAACTCCTCTCTCCCTACAACTCCTCCTCTCTCCCTACAACTCCTCTCTCCCTACAACTCCTCCTCTCTCCCTACAACTCCTCCTCTCTCCCTACAACTCCTCCTCTCTCCCTATAACAACTCCCTCTCTCCCTACAACTCCTCCTCTCTCCCTACAACCCCTCCCTCTCTCCCTACAACCCTCCTCTCTCCCTACAACCCTCCTCTCTCCCTACAACTCCTCCTCTCTCCCTACAACCCCTCCTCTCTCCCTACAACTCCTCCTCTCCCTACAACTCCTCCTCTCTCCCTACAACTCCTCCTCTCTCCCTACAACTCCTCCTCTCTCCCTACAACTCCTCCTCTCTCCCTACAACTCCTCCTCTCTCCCTACAACTCCTCCTCTCTCCCTACAACTCCTCCTCCTCTCTCCCTACAACTCCTCCTCTCTCCCTACAACTCCTCCTCTCTCCCTACAACTCCTCCTCTCCCTACAACTCCTCCTCTCTCCCTACAACCCTCCTCTCTCCCTACAACTCCTCTCTCTCCCTACAACTCCTCCTCTCTCCCTACAACTCCTCCTCTCTCCCTACAACTCCTCCTCTCTCCCTACAACAACTCCTCTCTCTCCCTACAACCCCTCCTCTCTCCCTACAACTCCTCCCCCTCCCTCCTACAACCCCTCCTCTCTCCCTACAACCCCCCTCCCCTCTCCCTACAACCCCTCCCTCTCTCCCTACAACTCATCCTCTCTCCCTATAACCCCTCCCTCTCCCTATAACCCCTCCTCTCTCCCTACAACTCCTCCTCTCTCCCTACAACTCCTCCTCTCTCCCTACAACTCCTCCTCTCTCCCTACAACTCCTCCTCTCTCCCTACAACTCCTCCTCTCTCCCTACAACTCCTCCTCTCTCCCTACAACTCCTCCTCTCTCCCTATAACCCCTCCTCTCTCCCTACAACTCCTCTCTCCCTACAACTCCTCCTCTCTCCCTATAACTCCTCCTCCCTATAACCCCTCCTCTCTCCCTACAACTCCTCCTCTCTCCCTACAACTCCTCCTCTCTCCCTACAACTCCTCCTCTCTCCCTACAACTCCTCCTCTCTCCCTATAACCCCTCCTCTCTCCCTACAACTCCTCCTCTCTCCCTACAACTCCTCCTCTCTCCCTACAACTCCTCTCTCCCTACAACTCCTCCTCTCTCCCTACAACTCCTCCTCTCTCCCTACAACTCTCCTCTCTCCCTACAACTCCTCCTCTCTCCCTACAACTCCTCCTCTCTCCCTATAACCCCTCCTCTCTCCCTACAACTCCTCCTCTCTCCCTATAACCCCTCCTCTCTCCCTACAACTCCTCCTCTCTCCCTATAACCCCTCCTCTCTCCCTATAACCCCTCCTCTCTCCCTATAACCCCTCCTCTCCCTATAACCCTCCTCTCTCCCTATAACTCCTCCTCTCTCCCTACAACTCCTCCTCTCTCCCTACAACCCCTCCTCTCTCCCTACAACTCCTCCTCTCTCCCTACAACTCCTCCTCTCTCCCTACAACTCCTCCTCTCTCCCTACAACCCCTCCTCTCTCCCTACAACTCCTCCTCTCTCCCTATAACCCTCCTCTCTCCCTACAACTCCTCCTCTCCCTACAACTCCTCCTCTCTCCCTATAACCCCTCCTCTCTCCCTACAACTCCTCCCTCTCCCTACAACTCCTCCTCTCTCCCTACAACTCCTCCCTCTCTATAACTCATCCTCTCTCCCCCTCCTCTCTCCCTATAACCCCTCCTCTCTCCCTATAACCCCCTCCTCTCTCCCTATAACCCCTCCTCTCTCCCTACAACTCCTCCTCTCTCCCTACAACTCCTCCTCTCTCCCTATAACCCCTCCTCTCTCCCTATAACCCCTCCTCTCTCCCTACAACTCCTCCTCTCTCCCTACAACTCCTCCTCTCTCCCTATAACCCCTCCTCTCTCCCTACAACTCCTCCTCTCTCCCTACAACTCCTCTCTCCCTACAACTCCTCCTCTCTCCCTACAACTCCTCCTCTCTATAACCCCTCCTCTCTCCCTATAACCCCTCCTCTCTCCCTACAACTCCTCCTCTCTATAACCCCTCCTCTCTCCCTATAACCCCTCCTCTCTCCCTACAACTCCTCCTCCCTCCCTACAACTCCTCCTCTCTCCCTATAACCCCTCCTCTCTCCCTACAACTCCTCCTCTCTCCCTATAACTCCTCCTCTCTCCCTATAACCCCTCCTCTCTCCCTATAACCCCTCCTCTCTCCCTACAACTCCTCCTCTCTCCCTACAACCCCTCCCTCCTCTCCCTACAACTCCTCCTCTCTCCCTACAACTCCTCCTCTCTCCCTACAACTCCTCCTCTCTCCCTACAACCCCTCCCTCTCTCCCTACAACTCCTCCTCTCTCCCTACAACTCCTCCTCTCTCCCTACAACTCCTCCTCTCTCCCTATAACCCCTCCTCTCTCCCTACAACTCCTCCTCTCTCCCTACAACCCTCCTCTCTCCCTATAACCCCTCCTCTCTCCCTATAACCCCTCCTCTCTCCCTACAACTCCTCCTCTCTCCCTACAACTCCTCCTCTCTCCCTATAACCCCTCCTCTCTCCCTATAACCCCTCCCTCTCTCCCTATAACCCCTCCTCTCTCCCTACAACTCCTCCTCTCTCCCTACAACTCCTCCTCTCTCCCTATAACCCCTCCTCTCTCCCTATAACCCCTCCTCTCTCCCTATAACCCCTCCTCTCTCCCTACAACTCCTCCCTATAACCCCTCCTCTCTCCCTACAACTCCTCCTCTCTCCCTACAACTCCTCCTCCCTCCCTACAACTCCTCCTCTCTCCCTACAACTCCTCCTCTCTCCCTACAACTCCTCCTCTCTCCCTACAACTCCTCCTCTCTCCCTACAACTCCTCCTCCCTATAACCCCTCTCTCCCTACCGCCGTCCCCCAGGGCAGCACCTCCTCTCTCCCTACAACTCCTCCTCTCTCCCTACAACTCCTCTCTCCCTATAACCTCTCTCTCCCTACAACTCCTCCTCCCTATAACCCCTCTCTCCCTACAACTCCTCCTCCCTATAACCCCTCTCTCCCTACAACTCCTCCTCTCTCCCTACAACTCCTCCTCTCTCCCTATAACTCCTCCTCTCTCCGTCTCCCAGGGCAGAACCTCCTCTCTCTAACCCCTCCTCTCTCTAACCCCTCCTCTTCCTGTCTCCCAGGGCAGCAGCGATGACTCTGAGGACAGTACTGTTGTCCCTCCAGGCTCTTCTGGCTGCAGCTGAACCAGACGACCCCCAGGATGCAGTAGTGGCCAACCAGGTACCGGTGTGAATCTGTCTGTCTGTGTTCCTCCTCTCCAACCAGGTACCGGTGTGAATCTGTCTGTCAGTGTTCCTCCTCTCCAACCAGGTACCGGTGTGAATCTGTCTGTGTTCCTCCTCTCCAACCAGGTACCGGTGTGAATCTGTCTGTCAGTGTTCCTCCTCTCCAACCAGGTACCGGTGTGAATCTGTCTGTCTGTGTTCCTCCTCTCCAACCAGGTACCGGTGTGAATCTGTCTGTCAGTGTTCCTCCTCTCCAACCAGGTACCGGTGTGAATCTGTCTGTCAGTGTTCCTCCTCTCCAACCAGGTACCGGTGTGAATCTGTCTGTCAGTGTTCCTCCTCTCCAACCAGGTACCGGTGTGAATCTGTCTGTGTTCCTCCTCTCCAACCAGGTACCGGTGTGAATCTGTCTGTCAGTGTTCCTCCTCTCCAACCAGGTACCGGTGTGAATCTGTCTGTCAGTGTTCCTCCTCTCCAACCAGGTACCGGTGTGAATCTGTCTGTCAGTGTTCCTCCTCTCCAACCAGGTACCGGTGTGAATCTGTCTGTCAGTGTTCCTCCTCTCCAACCAGGTACCGGTGTGAATCTGTCTGTCAGTGTTCCTCCTCTCCAACCAGGTACCGGTGTGAATCTGTCTGTCAGTGTTCCTCCTCTCCAACCAGGTACCGGTGTGAATCTGTCTGTCAGTGTTCCTCCTCTCCAACCAGGTACCGGTGTGAATCTGTCTGTCAGTGTTCCTCCTCTCCAACCAGGTACCGGTGTGAATCTGTCTGTGTTCCTCCTCTCCAACCAGGTACCGGTGTGAATCTGTCTGTCTGTGTTCCTCCTCTCCAACCAGGTACCGGTGTGAATCTGTCTGTCAGTGTTCCTCCTCTCCAACCAGGTACCGGTGTGAATCTGTCTGTCTGTGTTCCTCCTCTCCAACCAGGTACCGGTGTGAATCTGTCTGTGTTCCTCCTCTCCAACCAGGTACCGGTGTGAATCTGTCTGTCAGTGTTCCTCCTCTCCAACCAGGTACCGGTGTGAATCTGTCTGTCAGTGTTCCTCCTCTCCAACCAGGTACCGGTGTGAATCTGTCTGTCAGTGTTCCTCCTCTCCAACCAGGTACCGGTGTGAATCTGTCTGTCAGTGTTCCTCCTCTCCAACCAGGTACCGGTGTGAATCTGTCTGTCTGTGTTCCTCCTCTCCAACCAGGTACCGGTGTGAATCTGTCTGTCAGTGTTCCTCCTCTCCAACCAGGTACCGGTGTGAATCTGTCTGTCTGTGTTCCTCCTCTCCAACCAGGTACCGGTGTGAATCTGTCAGTGTTCCTCCTCTCCAACCAGGTACCGGTGTGAATCTGTCTGTGTTCCTCCTCTCCAACCAGGTACCGGTGTGAATCTGTCTGTCAGTGTTCCTCCTCTCCAACCAGGTACCGGTGTGAATCTGTCTGTGTTCCTCCTCTCCAACCAGGTACCGGTGTGAATCTGTCTGTCAGTGTTCCTCCTCTCCAACCAGGTACCGGTGTGAATCTGTCTGTCAGTGTTCCTCCTCTCCAACCAGGTACCGGTGTGAATCTGTCTGTGTTCCTCCTCTCCAACCAGGTACCGGTGTGAATCTGTCTGTCTGTGTTCCTCCTCTCCAACCAGGTACCGGTGTGAATCTGTCTGTCAGTGTTCCTCCTCTCCAACCAGGTACCGGTGTGAATCTGTCTGTCAGTGTTCCTCCTCTCCAACCAGGTACCGGTGTGAATCTGTCTGTCAGTGTTCCTCCTCTCCAACCAGGTACCGGTGTGAATCTGTCTGTCAGTGTTCCTCCTCTCCAACCAGGTACCGGTGTGAATCTGTCTGTGTTCCTCCTCTCCAACCAGGTACCGGTGTGAATCTGTCTGTCAGTGTTCCTCCTCTCCAACCAGGTACCGGTGTGAATCTGTCTGTCAGTGTTCCTCCTCTCCAACCAGGTACCGGTGTGAATCTGTCTGTCAGTGTTCCTCCTCTCCAACCAGGTACCGGTGTGAATCTGTCTGTCAGTGTTCCTCCTCTCCAACCAGGTACCGGTGTGAATCTGTCTGTCAGTGTTCCTCCTCTCCAACCAGGTACCGGTGTGAATCTGTCTGTGTTCCTCCTCTCCAACCAGGTACCGGTGTGAATCTGTCTGTCTGTGTTCCTCCTCTCCAACCAGGTACCGGTGTGAATCTGTCTGTCAGTGTTCCTCCTCTCCAACCAGGTACCGGTGTGAATCTGTCTGTCAGTGTTCCTCCTCTCCAACCAGGTACCGGTGTGAATCTGTCTGTCTGTGTTCCTCCTCTCCAACCAGGTACCGGTGTGAATCTGTCTGTGTTCCTCCTCTCCAACCAGGTACCGGTGTGAATCTGTCAGTGTTCCTCCTCTCCAACCAGGTACCGGTGTGAATCTGTCTGTCAGTGTTCCTCCTCTCCAACCAGGTACCGGTGTGAATCTGTCTGTCAGTGTTCCTCCTCTCCAACCAGGTACCGGTGTGAATCTGTCAGTGTTCCTCCTCTCCAACCAGGTACCGGTGTGAATCTGTCTGTCAGTGTTCCTCCTCTCCAACCAGGTACCGGTGTGAATCTGTCTGTCAGTGTTCCTCCTCTCCAACCAGGTACCGGTGTGAATCTGTCTGTCAGTGTTCCTCCTCTCCAACCAGGTACCGGTGTGAATCTGTCTGTCTGTGTTCCTCCTCTCCAACCAGGTACCGGTGTGAATCTGTCAGTGTTCCTCCTCTCCAACCAGGTACCGGTGTGAATCTGTCTGTGTTCCTCCTCTCCAACCAGGTACCGGTGTGAATCTGTCTGTGTTCCTCCTCTCCAACCAGGTACCGGTGTGAATCTGTCTGTCAGTGTTCCTCCTCTCCAACCAGGTACCGGTGTGAATCTGTCTGTCAGTGTTCCTCCTCTCCAACCAGGTACCGGTGTGAATCTGTCTGTCAGTGTTCCTCCTCTCCAACCAGGTACCGGTGTGAATCTGTCTGTCAGTGTTCCTCCTCTCCAACCAGGTACCGGTGTGAATCTGTCTGTCAGTGTTCCTCCTCTCCAACCAGGTACCGGTGTGAATCTGTCTGTGTTCCTCCTCTCCAACCAGGTACCGGTGTGAATCTGTCTGTGTTCCTCCTCTCCAACCAGGTACCGGTGTGAATCTGTCAGTGTTCCTCCTCTCCAACCAGGTACCGGTGTGAATCTGTCTGTCAGTGTTCCTCCTCTCCAACCAGGTACCGGTGTGAATCTGTCTGTGTTCCTCCTCTCCAACCAGGTACCGGTGTGAATCTGTCTGTGTTCCTCCTCTCCAACCAGGTACCGGTGTGAATCTGTCTGTCAGTGTTCCTCCTCTCCAACCAGGTACCGGTGTGAATCTGTCTGTCTGTGTTCCTCCTCTCCAACCAGGTAC
>NC_088413.1:44050-91550 GCF_034236695.1 Oncorhynchus nerka | reverse complement strand
ATAAAGAACTGCACGATAGAGTAGAGACCCCCCACTCCCCCCCCCCCCCCCCATAAGGCTCTGGCCAAAAGTAGTGCACTGTATAGGAAATAGGCTGCCATTTTGTTTTTTTAACAACGCAGTCGGGAGTTATCAGTTTGGATTTGTTTTCTGAAGGAAACCGTCAGACCTGGGTTCAGATGCTATTTGAAATCTTTCAGCTTTAGTCTGCCAGATGGGAGGGGTTTGGAGTATTTTATTGGCTCGTGAAGCCAACTCAATCTAGCACAGAAAAAGGGGTTTGAAATGATATCGAGGTATTTGAACCGGGGTGTGGCCGGCGTACAATCACATGATTATTTATTGTGAGACTGTCAACGTTTACTTTTATTAAAAAAACAACCTGGAAAATCTACCTTTTCATGTTTTAATACATTTACACATCCCCTTTAAGGACCAGTCTTCATGTGTTTAATACATCCCCTTTAAGGACCAGTCTTCATGTGTTTAATACATCCCCTTTAAGGACCAGTCTTCATGTGTTTTAATACATCCCCTTTAAGGACCAGTCTTCATGTGTTTAATACATTTACACATCCCTTTAAGGACCAGTCTTCATGTGTTTAATACATTTACACATCCCTTTAAGGACCAGTCTTCATGTGTTTAATACATTTACACATCCCTTTAAGTCTAGTCTACCTGCTGGGGGTCTAGTCTACCTGCTGTAGTAACCTACTGGGGGTCTAGTCTACCTGCTGTAGTAACCTACTGGGGGTCTAGTCCACCTCCTGTAGTAACCTACTGGGGGTCTAGTCTACCTGCTGTCTACCTCCTGTAGTAACCTACTGGGGGTCTAGTCTACCTGCTGTAGTAACCTACTGGGGGTCTAGTCTACCTCCTGTAGTAACCTACTGGGGGTCTAGTCTACCTCCTGTAGTAACCTACTGGGGGTCTAGTCTACCTGCTGTAGTAACCTACTGGAGGTCTAGTCTACCTGCTGTCTACCTCCTGTAGTAACCTACTGGGGGTCTAGTCCACCTCCTGTAGTAACCTACTGGGGGTCTAGTCTACCTGCTGTAGTAACCTACTAGGGGTCTAGTCTACCTGCTGTAGTAACCTACTGGGGGTCTAGTCTACCTGCTGTAGTAACCTACTGGGGGTCTAGTCTACCTGCTGTAGTAACCTACTGGGGGTCTAGTCCACCTCCTGTAGTAACCTACTGGGGGTCTAGTCTACCTGCTGTAGTAACCTACTGGGGGTCTAGTCTACCTCCTGTAGTAACCTACTGGAGGTCTAGTCTACCTGCTGTAGTAACCTACTGGGGGTCTAGTCCACCTCCTGTAGTAACCTACTGGGGGTCTAGTCCAACCCTGTAGTAACCTACTGGGGGTCTAGTCCACCTCCTGTAGTAACCTACTGGGGATCTAGTCTACCTACTGGGGGTCTAGTCTACCTACTGGGGGTCTAGTCTACCTGCTGTAGTAACCTACTGGGGGTCTAGTCTACCTCCTGGGGGTCTAGTCCACCTCCTGTAGTAACCTACTGGGGATCTAGTCTACCTGCTGTAGTAACCTACTGGGGGTGTAGTCTACCTCCTGTAGTAACCTACTGGGGGTCTAGTCTACCTCCTGTAGTAACCTACTGGAGGTCTAGTCCACCTCCTGTAGTAACCTACTGGGGGTCTAGTCTACCTCCTGTAGTAACCTACTGGGGGTCTAGTCTACCTGCTGGGGGTCTAGTCTACCTGCTGTAGTAACCTACTGGGGGTCTAGTCTACCTGCTGTCCACCACCTGTAGTAACCTACTGGGGGTCTAGTCTACCTGCTGTAGTAACCTACTGGGGGTCTAGTCTACCTGCTGGGGTCTAGTCCACCTCCTGTAGTAACTTCCTGGAGGTCTGGGTTACCTGCTGTAGTAACCTCCTGGAGGTCTGGGTTACCTGCTGTAGTAACCTCCTGGAGGTCTGGGTTACCTCCTGTAGTAACCTCCTGGAGGTCTGGGTTACCTGCTGTCCATCTCCTACTTCCAACCAAGATGCATGAATTGATGAGCAAACGGAAGTATTGGAGAATCGACTCTTGATGGACAGTGGAATGTGTCTTGGTCTGAAGTATAACACAGTATTTTCTGCATAAAAATTAAATGTGAAAACTCATCCTGAAACATCTACATCAAGGCAGAAATAAAAACGCTTTTCTATATAGAAATAAACTTGCAAGGTTGTAAAAGAGAATCGCATTACATTTTAATTTCTGAACCGTTGGAATTTCTGAAGTCCTTTTAAAAAATACTTCCTTTAATTCAAGACAAGCAAGAAGAAACATTGACCGTAAGGCCAGGGGAGAGCAAGCGATCGCAGATCAGCTGGAATCCATCTCCCTGGGAAGGCCAGGGGAGAGCAAGCGATCGCAGATCAGCTGGAATCCATCTCCCTGGGAAGGCCAGGGGAGAGCAAGCGATCGCAGATCAGCTGGAATCCATCTCCCTGGGAAGGCCAGGGGAGAGCAAGCGATCTCAGATCAGCTGGTATCTCTAATGTCACTTCTCAGACCAAATGTGTAGAAGATGTTGTAACGTTCAACTAACTTGAAGCCCCCCCCCCCCAGTAATTAATTAAGTAATAATAGTATTTATAATAATAATAGTAATTAACCAACAGACTTAAATCTCAATACAAATTTTAATTTCAAAGTTCTCAATGTTTTGACTGCTAAAAAGATAACGAATGGAAAATAACAAGTCATGTTTGTCTCTTCATCAGTTATCCCCTGCTTGTACATCGCTTTTTCTGAAAAGTGCCCAAATTCCTTCTCTCCTTCCTCCCTTCCCTTCTCTCCTTCCCTCCTCAAACAAGTGTGAGAAAGAACTGTGTGTGTGTTTATCAGACAGCCAAACATACAGTATATATATATGGCTTAAGTACATAATAGCCAAGTTTTAAACTATATAAAATAAACACACTGATGATAGAGAGACAGGGCGATTGAGACAGGAAGGGGGACAGAGAGAGGGGACAGAGAGAGGGGATAGAGAGAGACAGGAAGGAGGGGACAGAGAGAGACTGGAAGGAGTGGACCGAGAGAGACTGGAAGGAGGGGACAGAGAGAGACTGGAAGGAGGGGACAGAGAGAGACTGGAAGGAGGGGACAGAGAGAGGGGATAGAGAGAAACAGGAAGGAGAGGAAGGAGGGGACAGAGAGAGGGGATAGAGAGAGACAGGAAGGAGGGGACAGAGAGAGACTGGAAGGAGGGGACAGAGAGAGACAGGAAGGAGGGGACAGAGAGAGACAGGAAGGAGGGGACAGAGAGAGACAGGAAGGAGGGGACAGAGAGAGACAGGAAGGAGGGGACAGAGAGAGACAGGAAGGAGGGGACAGAGAGACAGGAAGGAGGGGACAGAGAGGGACAGGAAGGAGGGGACAGAGAGGGACAGGAAGGAGGGGACAGAGAGGGACAGGAAGGAGGGGACAGAGAGAGACAGGAAGGAGGGGACAGAGAGAGAGACAGGAAGGAGGGGACAGAATTTAATAAGCAACAACTTGTTTTGTCATCAAAACCAGATTAAAACGGTTTGGAAATATTTCTTTTCAAAACAACTGCTCCACAAAAGATAAAGAGCAACGAAAACAATGTTTGAGATTAAGACCCACATACAATGGAGAATCAGATCAGGACTACGAGAGAGAGAGAGAGAGAGACAGAGAGACAGAGAGAGAGAGAGAAAGAGAGAGAGAGACAGAGAGAGTTTCTTTAGGGTCTTGATCTGGGCTGCAGTGGTCTGCTGTTTACCTGAAACAAGAAGAGAGGTCCTTAGAGACCTGCACAGTAAACACACACACCCTATTATTCTATATAGCAACAAAACAATAGACAGTTTAATTTCTTTAGCTGAAATGTGTAGGATCTGTCTCCCCTCACCTCACCAGGTCTAGGATCTGTCTCTCCTCACCAGGTCTAGGATCTGTCTCCCCTCACCAGGTCTAGGATCTGTCTCCCCTCACCAGGTCTAGGATCTGTCTCCCCTCACCAGGTCTAGGATCTGTCTCCCCTCACCAGGTCTAGGATCTGTCTCTCCTCACCAGGTCTAAGATCTGTCTCCCCTCACCAGGTCTAGGATCTGTCTCCCCTCACCAGGTCTAGGATCTGTCTCCCCTCACCAGGTCTAGGATCTGTCTCCCCTCACCAGGTCTAGGATCTGTCTCCCCTCACCAGGTCTAGGATCTGTCTCCCCTCACCAGGTCTAGGATCTGTCTCCCCTCACCTCACCAGGTCTAGGATCTGTCTCCCCTCACCAGGTCTAGGATCTGTCTCTCCTCCCCTCACCAGGTCTAGGATCTGTCTCTCCTCCCCTCACCAGGTCTAGGATCTGTCTCTCCTCCCCTCACCAGGTCTAGGATCTGTCTCCCCTCACCAGGTCTAGGATCTGTCTCCCCTCACCAGGTCTAGGATCTGTCTCCCCTCACCAGGTCTAGGATCTGTCTCCCCTCACCAGGTCTAGGATCTGTCTCCCCTCCCCTCACCAGGTCTAGGATCTGTCTCCCCTCCCCTCACCAGGTCTAGGATCTGTCTCTCCTCACCAGGTCTAGGATCTGTCTCCCCTCCCCTCACCAGGTCTAGGATCTGTCTCCCCTCCCCTCACCAGGTCTAGGATCTGTCTCCCCTCCCCTCACCAGGTCTAGGATCTGTCTCCCCTCCCCTCACCAGGTCTAGGATCTGTCTCCCCTCACCAGGTCTGGGATCTGTCTCTCCTCACCTCACCAGGTCTAGGATCTGTCTCTCCTCCCCTCACCAGGTCTAGGATCTGTCTCTCCTCACCAGGTCTAGGATCTGTCTCCCCTCACCAGGTCTAGGATCTGTCTCCCCTCACCAGGTCTAGGATCTGTCTCCCCTCACCAGGTCTAGGATCTGTCTCCCCTCACCAGGTCTAGGATCTGTCTCCCCTCACCAGGTCTAGGATCTGTCTCCCCTCACCAGGTCTAGGATCTGTCTCCCCTCACCAGGTCTAGGATCTGTCTCCCCTCACCAGGTCTAGGATCTGTCTCTCCTCACCAGGTCTAGGATCTGTCTCTCCTCACCTCTGCAGGTCTAGGATCTGCGTCACATCCTCAGCTTTAGGGATCTTGATGGAGTTTGGCTCCCCCGAGGGGGCGGAGTCCTGGGCAGGTGCCGCCCTCTTCCTGCCTTTGCCTGCCCCTCCTTCCTTCTCATTGGCCAGAGGGGAGGGTGTGGCCTTGGGGGGGCGTCCGCGGCGAGGTTTGGGGATGGTTGACGCACCTGTGGTGAGGTCAGAGGTCACTGTGTCCTCCTGAGAGATAGGATGTGAAGTTTTAAAAAAAAATATACAAAATTAGAGAAGGAAAAAATATGAGGTTTCACAGGGTTAAATGAACTAATGAGGTTTCACAGGGTTACATGTACTAATATGAGGTTTCACAGGGTTAAATGAACTAATATGAGGTTTCACAGGGTTAAATGTACTAATATGAGGTTTCACAGGGTTAAATGAACTAATATGAGGTTTCACAGGGTTAAATGAACTAATATGAGGTTTCACAGGGTTAAATGAACTAATATGAGGTTTCACAGGGTTAAATGAACTAATATGAGGTTTCACAGGGTTAAATGAACTAATGAGGTTTCACAGGGTTAAATGAACTAATGAGGTTTCACAGGGTTAAATGAACTAATATGATGAGGTTTCACAGGGTTAAATGAACTAATGAGGTTTCACAGGGTTAAATGAACTAATGAGGTTTCACAGGGTTAAATGAACAAATATGATGAGGTTTCACAGGGTTAAATGAACTAATGAGGTTTCACAGGGTTAAATGAACTAATATGAGGTTTCACAGGGTTAAATGAACTAATGAGGTTTCACAGGGTTAAATGAACTAATGAGGTTTCACAGGGTTAAATGAACTAATATGATGAGGTTTCACAGGGTTAAATGAACTAATGAGGTTTCACAGGGTTACATGAACTAATATGAGGTTTCACAGGGTTAAATGAACTAATATGATGAGGTTTCACAGGGTTAAATGAACTAATGAGGTTTCACAGGGTTACATGAACTAATATGAGGTTTCACAGGGTTAAATGAACTAATATGATGAGGTTTCACAGGGTTAAATGAACTAATATATGAGGTTTCACAGGGTTAAATGAACTAATATGATGAGGTTTCACAGGGTTAAATGACCTAATGAGGTTTCACAGGGTTAAATGAACTAATATGAGGTTTCACAGGGTTAAATGAACTAATGAGGTTTCACAGGGTTAAATGAACTAATATGAGGAGGTTTCACAGGGTTAAATGAACTAATATGAGGAGGTTTCACAGGGTTAAATGAACTAATGAGGTTTCACAGGGTTAAATGAACTAATATGAGGTTTCACAGGGTTAAATGAACTAATGAGGTTTCACAGGGTTAAATGAACTAATATGACGAGGTTTCACAGGGTTAAATTAACTAATATGACGAGGTTAAATGAACTCTAACATGATGAGCAAACCAACAATACCTTTGGGCCCAAAATCAAAAAAAAGGATTTTAACTGGGCTCTTTCTTTCTCATTTAATCTTTCCTCGATTCCTCTCTCCTTCTCAAAACGAATTGAAGGAGGTCTGAGGGGTCAGTTTAGGTGGTCTGAGGGGTCAGTTTAGGTGGTCTGAGGGGTCAGTTTAGGTGGTCTGAGGGGTCAGTTTAGGTGGTCGGAGGGGTCAGTTTAGGTGGTCTGAGGGGTCAGTTTAGGTGGTCGGAGGGGTCAGTTTAGGTGGTCTGAGGGGTCAGTTTAGGGGGTCTGAGGGGGCAGTTTAGGTCTGAGGGGTCAGAGTAGGGGGTCTGAGGGGTCAGAGTAGGGGGTCTGAGGGGTCAGTTTAGGGGGTCTGAGGGGTCAGTTTAGGTCTGAGGGGTCAGAGTAGGGGGTCTGAGGGGTCAGTTTAGGTCTGAGGGGTCAGTTTAGGTGGTCTGAGGGGTCAGTTTAGGTGGTCTGAGGGGTCAGTTTAGGTCAGGAGGAAACGAAGACGAGGCCTTTCCTTCTCTCTCACCTTCTTTCCGTCGTCCGTCTTGGTGATAACAGGGTTCTCTTCATTCTCTCTCGCCCCGCCCTCTGACGACTCCGTCACAACATCCCTACAGGACAGGAAGGGGATTGACATCAACAGGAAGTGTGAGTTTAGGCGTATGTCTATATTAATGGTGTGTGTTCAGGTGTAAAAATGTTTTGTTTTATTTTATTATAGTGTCATGCTTCTTCTAGGAAGCCTAGCCCGCAGGAGGAGGCCTAGCCTGCAGGAGGAAGAGGCCTAGCCTGCAGGAGAGGAGGCCTATAGCCCGCAGGAGGAGGAGGCCTAGCCCGCAGGAGGAGGAGGCCTAGCCCGCAGGAGGAGGAGGCCTAGCCCGCAGGAGGAGGCCTAGCCCGCAGGAGGAGGAGGCCTAGCCCGCAGGAGGAGGAGGCCTAGCCCGCAGGAGGACTAGCCCGCAGGAGAAGGACTAGCCCGCAGGAGAAGGACTAGCCCGCAGGAGGAAAACTAGCCCGCAGGAGGAAAACTAGCCCGCAGGAGGAGAACTAGCCCGCAGGAGGAGGACTAGCCCGCAGGAGAGGAGGCCTAGCCCGCAGGAGAGGAGGCCCAGCATGCAGGAGAGGAGGCCTAGCCCGTAGGAGGTACATGGCCTCTCCTCTTCATCACTCCTCAATCAGACAGTGCATGGTGGTCTGAAGGTGTGTTACCTTGTCTTGGTAACAGGAGAGCTGGGCTGGGAGTGGGTACTGGTGTCTCTATGTTAAGGTGTGGTTACCTGGGCTGGGAGTTGGTACTGGTGTCTCTATGTTAAGGTGTGTTACCTGGTCTTGGTAACAGGAGAGCTGGGCTGGGAGTGGGTACTGGTGTCTCTATGTTAAGGTGTGGTTACCTGGGCTGGGAGTTGGTACTGGTGTCTCTATGTTAAGGTGTGTTACCTGGTCTTGGTAACAGGAGAGCTGGGCTGGGAGTGGGTACTGGTGTCTCTATGTTAAGGTGTGGTTACCTGGGCTGGGAGTTGGTACTGGTGTCTCTATGTTAAGGTGTGGTTACCTGGGCTGGGAGTTGGTACTGGTGTCTCTATGTTAAGGTGTGGTTACCTGGGCTGGGAGTTGGTACTGGTGTCTCTATGTTAAGGTGTGTTACCTGGTCTTGGTAACAGGAGAGCTGGGCTGGGAGTGGGTACTGGTGTCTCTATGTTAAGGTGTGGTTACCTGGGCTGGGAGTTGGTACTGGTGTCTCTATGTTAAGGTGTGTTACCTGGTCTTGGTAACAGGAGAGCTGGGCTGGGAGTTGGTACTGGTGTCTCTATGTTAAGGTGTGTTACCTGGTCTTGGTAACAGGAGAGCTGGGCTGGGAGTGGGTACTGGTGTCTCTATGTTAAGGTGTGTTACCTGGTCTTGGTAACAGGAGAGCTGGGCTGGGAGTGGGTACTGGTGTCTCTATGTTAAGGTGTGTTACCTGGTCTTGGTAACAGGAGAGCTGGGCTGGGAGTGGGTACTGGTGTCTCTATGTTAAGGTGTGGTTACCTGGTCTTGGTAACAGGAGAGCTGGGCTGGGAGTTGGTACTGGTGTCTCTATGTTAAGGTGTGTTACCTGGTCTTGGTAACAGGAGAGCTGGGCTGGGAGTGGGTACTGGTGTCTCTATGTTAAGGTGTGTTACCTGGGCTGGGAGTTGGTACTGGTGTCTATGTTAAGGTGTGTTACCTGTGCTGGGAGTTGGTACTGGTGTCTATGTTAAGGTGTGTTACCTGGTCTTGGTAACAGGAGAGCTGGGCTGGGAGTGGGTACTGGTGTCTCTATGTTAAGGTGTGGTTACCTGGGCTGGGAGTTGGTACTGGTGTCTCTATGTTAAGGTGTGTTACCTGGTCTTGGTAACAGGAGAGCTGGGCTGGGAGTGGGTACTGGTGTCTCTATGTTAAAGTGTGTTACCTGGGCTGGGAGTTGGTACTGGTGTCTATGTTAAGGTGTGTTACCTGTGCTGGGAGTTGGTACTGGTGTCTATGTTAAGGTGTGTTACCTGGGCTGGGAGTGGGTACTGGTGTCTCTATGTTAAGGTGTGTTACCTGGGCTGGGAGTGGGTACTGGTGTCTCTATGTTAAGGTGTGTTACCTGGTACTGGTGTCTATGTTAAGGTGTGGTTACCTGGGCTGGGAGTTGGTACTGGTGTCTCTATGTTAAGGTGTGTTACCTGGTCTTGGTAACAGGAGAGCTGGGCTGGGAGTTGGTACAGGTGTCTCTATGTTAAGGTGTGTTACCTGGTCTTGGTAACAGGAGAGCTGGGCTGGGAGTTGGTACAGGTGTCTCTATGTTAAGGTGTGGTTACCTGGGCTGGGAGTTGGTACAGGTGTCTCTATGTTAAGGTGTGTTACCTGGTCTTGGTAACAGGAGAGCTGGGCTGGGAGTGGGTACTGGTGTCTCTATGTTAAGGTGTGTTACCTGGTCTTGGTAACAGGAGAGCTGGGCTGGGAGTGGGTACTGGTGTCTCTATGTTAAGGTGTGTTACCTGTGCTGGGAGTTGGTACTGGTGTCTATGTTAAGGTGTGGTTACCTGGGCTGGGAGTTGGTACTGGTGTCTCTATGTTAAGGTGTGTTACCTGGGCTGGGAGTTGGTACTGGTGTCTCTATGTTAAGGTGTGGTTACCTGGTCTTGGTAACAGGAGAGCTGGGCTGGGAGTTGGTACTGGTGTCTCTATGTTAAGGTGTGTTACCTGGGCTGGGAGTTGGTACTGGTGTCTATGTTAAGGTGTGTTACCTGTGCTGGGAGTTGGTACTGGTGTCTATGTTAAGGTGTGTTACCTGGTCTTGGTAACAGGAGAGCTGGGCTGGGAGTGGGTACTGGTGTCTCTATGTTAAGGTGTGTTACCTGGGCTGGGAGTGGGTACTGGTGTCTCTATGTTAAGGTGTGTTACCTGGTACTGGTGTCTATGTTAAGGTGTGGTTACCTGGGCTGGGAGTTGGTACTGGTGTCTCTATGTTAAGGTGTGTTACCTGGTCTTGGTAACAGGAGAGCTGGGCTGGGAGTTGGTACAGGTGTCTCTATGTTAAGGTGTGTTACCTGGTCTTGGTAACAGGAGAGCTGGGCTGGGAGTTGGTACTGGTGTCTCTATGTTAAGGTGTGGTTACCTGGGCTGGGAGTTGGTACTGGTGTCTCTATGTTAAGGTGTGTTACCTGGTCTTGGTAACAGGAGAGCTGGGCTGGGAGTTGGTACAGGTGTCTCTATGTTAAGGTGTGGTTACCTGGTCTTGGTAACAGGAGAGCTGGGCTGGGAGTGGGTACTGGTGTCTCTATGTTAAGGTGTGGTTACCTGGGCTGGGAGTTGGTACAGGTGTCTCTATGTTAAGGTGTGTTACCTGGTCTTGGTAACAGGAGAGCTGGGCTGGGAGTGGGTACTGGTGTCTCTATGTTAAGGTGTGTTACCTGGTCTTGGTAACAGGAGAGCTGGGCTGGGAGTGGGTACTGGTGTCTCTATGTTAAGGTGTGGTTACCTGGGCTGGGAGTGGGTACTGGTGTCTCTATGTTAAGGTGTGTTACCTGGTCTTGGTAACAGGAGAGCTGGGCTGGGAGTGGGTACTGGTGTCTCTATGTTAAGGTGTGTTACCTGGTCTTGGTAACAGGAGAGCTGGGCTGGGAGTTGGTACTGGTGTCTCTATGTTAAGGTGTGGTTACCTGGGCTGGGAGTTGGTACTGGTGTCTCTATGTTAAGGTGTGTTACCTGGTCTTGGTAACAGGAGAGCTGGGCTGGGAGTGGGTACTGGTGTCTCTATGTTAAGGTGTGTTACCTGGTCTTGGTAACAGGAGAGCTGGGCTGGGAGTGGGTACTGGTGTCTCTATGTTAAGGTGTGTTACCTGGTCTTGGTAACAGGAGAGCTGGGCTGGGAGTGGGTACTGGTGTCTCTATGTTAAGGTGTGTTACCTGGTCTTGGTAACAGGAGAGCTGGGCTGGGAGTGGGTACTGGTGTCTCTATGTTAAGGTGTGGTTACCTGGTCTTGGTAACAGGAGAGCTGGGCTGGGAGTGGGTACTGGTGTCTCTATGTTAAGGTGTGTTACCTGGTCTTGGTAACAGGAGAGCTGGGCTGGGAGTGGGTACTGGTGTCTCTATGTTAAGGTGTGTTACCTGTGCTGGGAGTTGGTACTGGTGTCTATGTTAAGGTGTGGTTACCTGGGCTGGGAGTTGGTACTGGTGTCTCTATGTTAAGGTGTGTTACCTGGGCTGGGAGTTGGTACTGGTGTCTCTATGTTAAGGTGTGGTTACCTGGTCTTGGTAACAGGAGAGCTGGGCTGGGAGTTGGTACTGGTGTCTCTATGTTAAGGTGTGTTACCTGGGCTGGGAGTGGGTACAGGTGTCTCTATGTTAAGGTGTGTTACCTGGTCTTGGTAACAGGAGAGCTGGGCTGGGAGTGGGTACTGGTGTCTCTATGTTAAGGTGTGTTACCTGGCCTTGGTAACAGGAGAGCTGGGCTGGGAGTTGGTACAGGTGTCTCTATGTTAAGGTGTGTTACCTGGTCTTGGTAACAGGAGAGCTGGGCTGGGAGTGGGTACTGGTGTCTCTATGTTAAGGTGTGTTACCTGGTCTTGGTAACAGGAGAGCTGGGCTGGGAGTGGGTACTGGTGTCTCTATGTTAAGGTGTGTTACCTGGTCTTGGTAACAGGAGAGCTGGGCTGGGAGTGGGTACTGGTGTCTCTATGTTAAGGTGTGGTTACCTGGGCTGGGAGTTGGTACTGGTGTCTCTATGTTAAGGTGTGTTACCTGGTCTTGGTAACAGGAGAGCTGGGCTGGGAGTGGGTACAGGTGTCTCTATGTTAAGGTGTGTTACCTGGTCTTGGTAACAGGAGAGCTGGGCTGGGAGTGGGTACTGGTGTATCTATGTTAAGGTGTGTTACCTGGGCTGGGAGTTGGTACAGGTGTCTCTATGTTAAGGTGTGTTACCTGGTCTTGGTAACAGGAGAGCTGGGCTGGGAGTGGGTACTGGTGTCTCTATGTTAAGGTGTGTTACCTGGGCTGGGAGTGGGTACAGGTGTCTCTATGTTAAGGTGTGTTACCTGGTCTTGGTAACAGGAGAGCTGGGAGTTGGTACAGGTGTCTCTATGTTAAGGTGTGTTACCTGGTCTTGGTAACAGGAGAGCTGGGCTGGGAGTGGGTACTGGTGTTGCTGTCTGAGCCGGTGGTCTTGTTGTAGACTCTCCTACCTGGCACCGTCAGAGTCTTATTCACTGTAGACAAGACAGGAGATGGCTTTGGCTGGAGAGAGAGGAGGGGGGAGAGAGGAGGGAGAGAGAGGAGGGGGAGGAGAGGAGGGGAGAGAGAGGGGGGGAGAGAGGAGGGAGAGAGAGAAGAGGGGGAGAGAGAGAGGAGGGGGAGAGAGAGAGAGGGTAGAGAGGGGGCAAAGAGAGAGAGGGTAGAGAGGGGGCAAAGAGAGAGAGGGGGAGGAGGGGGCAAATAGAGGGGGGGGGAGCAAATAGAGAGAGCGGGCAAATAGAGAGAGGGGAGAGAGAGAGAGAACATGTACAGGTTATTAAGATATAATCTAGATATTATACAGGTACTATAACAGGTACTATAACAGGTATTATAACAGGTATTATAACAGGTACTATAACAGGTATTATAACAGGTACTATAACAGGTACTATAACAGGTATTATAACAGGTATTATAACAGGTATTATAACAGGTACTATAACAGGTACTATAACAGGTACAGGTACTATAACAGGTATTATAACAGGTAATATAACAGGTATTATAACAGGTACTATAACAGGTACTATAACAGGTATTATAACAGGTACTATAACAGGTACTATAACAGGTATTATAACAGGTACTATAACAGGTACTATAACAGATATTATAACAGGTACTATAACAGGTACTATAACAGGTATTATAACAGGTACTATAACAGGTACTATAACAGGTATTATAACAGGTACTATAACAGGTACTATAACAGGTACTATAACAGGTATTATAACAGGTATTATAACAGGTATTATAACAGGTACTATAACAGGTACTATAACAGGTATTATAACAGGTACTATAACAGGTACTATAACAGGTACTATAACAGGTATTATAACAGGTACTATAACAGGTATTATAACAGGTATTATAACAGGTACAGATATTATAACAGGTATTATAACAGGTAATATAA
Source organism: Oncorhynchus nerka (assembly GCF_034236695.1). Taxonomy (NCBI): domain Eukaryota; kingdom Metazoa; phylum Chordata; class Actinopteri; order Salmoniformes; family Salmonidae; genus Oncorhynchus; species Oncorhynchus nerka. Next base: position 78,381 of record NC_088413.1, on the reverse strand, counting down.
CAGGTATTATAACAGGTATTATAACAGGTAATATAACAGGTAATATAACAGGTATTATAACAGGTATTATAACAGGTAATATAACAGGTACAGATATTATAACAGGTACTATAACAGGTACTATAACAGGTATTATAACAGGTATTATAACAGGTACTATAACAGGTATTATAACAGGTATTATAACAGGTATTATAACAGGTACTATAACAGGTATTATAACAGGTACAGGTACTATAACAGGTATTATAACAGGTATTATAACAGGTACTATAACAGGTACTATAACAGGTACTATAACAGGTACAGGTATTATAACAGGTATTATAACAGGTACTATAACAGGTACTATAACAGGTACTATAACAGGTATTATAACAGGTATTATAACAGGTATTATAACAGGTAATATAACAGGTATTATAACAGGTATTATAACAGGTACTATAACAGGTACTATAACAGGTATTATAACAGGTACTATAACAGGTATTATAACAGGTACAGATATTATAACAGGTATTATAACAGGTATTATAACAGGTAATATAACAGGTACTATAACAGGTATTATAACAGGTACTATAACAGGTATTATAACAGGTATTATAACAGGTACTATAACAGGTACTATAACAGGTACTATAACAGGTATTATAACAGGTACAGATATTATAACAGGTATTATAACAGGTATTATAACAGGTACTATAACAGGTACTATAACAGGTACTATAACAGGTATTATAACAGGTATTATAACAGGTACTATAACAGGTATTATAACAGGTACTATAACAGGTATTATAACAGGTACTATAACAGGTACTATAACAGGTACTATAACAGGTACTATAACAGGTAATATAACAGGTATTATAACAGGTACTATAACAGGTATTATAACAGGTACTATAACAGGTACTATAACAGGTACTATAACAGGTACAGGTATTATAACAGGTACAGGTATTATAACAGGTATTATAACAGGTACTATAACAGGTATTATAACAGGTACAGATATTATAACAGGTACTATAACAGGTATTATAACAGGTAATATAACAGGTATTATAACAGGTACTATAACAGGTATTATAACAGGTACAGATATTATAACAGGTACTATAACAGGTATTATAACAGGTATTATAACAGGTACAGATATTATAACAGGTATTATAACAGGTACTATAACAGGTATTATAACAGGTACTATAACAGGTATTATAACAGGTATTATAACAGGTATTATAACAGGTACTATAACAGGTATTATAACAGGTATTATAACAGGTATTATAACAGGTACTATAACAGGTATTATAACAGGTATTATAACAGGTACTATAACAGGTATTATAACAGGTATTATAACAGGTACTATAACAGGTATTATAACAGGTATTATAACAGGTACTATAACAGGTATTATAACAGGTATTATAACAGGTACTATAACAGGTACTATAACAGGTATTATAACAGGTACAGATATTATAACAGGTATTATAACAGGTACAGATATTATAACAGGTATTATAACAGGTACTATAACAGGTACTATAACAGGTACTATAACAGGTACTATAACAGGTATTATAACAGGTACAGATATTATAACAGGTATTATAACAGGTACTATAACAGGTACTATAACAGGTACTATAACAGGTATTATAACAGGTATTATAACAGGTACTATAACAGGTATTATAACAGGTATTATAACAGGTACAGGTACTATAACAGGTACTATAACAGGTACTATAACAGGTATTATAACAGGTACTATAACAGGTACTATAACAGGTATTATAACAGGTATTATAACAGGTATTATAACAGGTACTATAACAGGTATTATAACAGGTATTATAACAGGTATTATAACAGGTACTATAACAGGTATTATAACAGGTACTATAACAGGTATTATAACAGGTATTATAACAGGTAATATAACAGGTACTATAACAGGTACTATAACAGGTATTATAACAGGTACTATAACAGGTACTATAACAGGTATTATAACAGGTACTATAACAGGTACTATAACAGGTATTATAACAGGTATTATAACAGGTACTATAACAGGTATTATAACAGGTATTATAACAGGTACTATAACAGGTATTATAACAGGTATTATAACAGGTATTATAACAGGTACTATAACAGGTATTATAACAGGTACTATAACAGGTACTATAACAGGTACTATAACAGGTACTATAACAGGTATTATAACAGGTATTATAACAGGTACTATAACAGGTACTATAACAGGTATTATAACAGGTATTATAACAGGTACAGATATTATAACAGGTATTATAACAGGTATTATAACAGGTACTATAACAGGTACTATAACAGGTATTATAACAGGTACTATAACAGGTACTATAACAGGTATTATAACAGGTACAGATATTATAACAGGTACTATAACAGGTACTATAACAGGTATTATAACAGGTACTATAACAGGTACTATAACAGGTATTATAACAGGTACTATAACAGGTACTATAACAGATATTATAACAGGTACTATAACAGGTACTATAACAGGTATTATAACAGGTACTATAACAGGTACTATAACAGGTATTATAACAGGTACTATAACAGGTATTATAACAGGTACTATAACAGGTACTATAACAGGTATTATAACAGGTATTATAACAGGTATTATAACAGGTACTATAACAGGTACTATAACAGGTATTATAACAGGTACTATAACAGGTACTATAACAGGTACTATAACAGGTATTATAACAGGTACTATAACAGGTATTATAACAGGTACTATAACAGGTATTATAACAGGTACAGATATTATAACAGGTATTATAACAGATATTATAACAGGTACTATAACAGGTATTATAACAGGTACTATAACAGGTATTATAACAGGTATTATAACAGGTACTATAACAGGTATTATAACAGGTATCATAACAGGTACTATAACAGGTAATATAACAGGTATTATAACAGGTAACATAACAGGTATTATAACAGGTAATATAACAGGTACTATAACAGGTACAGGTACTATAACAGGTACTATAACAGGTACTATAACAGGTATTATAACAGGTATTATAACAGGTACTATAACAGGTATTATAACAGGTACTATAACAGGTATTATAACAGGTACTATAACAGGTACTATAACAGGTATTATAACAGGTATTATAACAGGTATTATAACAGGTATTATAACAGGTATTATAACAGGTATTATAACAGGTAATATAACAGGTACAGGTATTATAACAGGTACTATAACAGGTATTATAACAGGTATTATAACAGGTATTATAACAGGTACTATAACAGGTATTATAACAGGTATTATAACAGGTATTATAACAGGTATTATAACAGGTACTATAACAGGTATTATAACAGCTTTATAACAGGTACTATAACAGGTAATATAACAGGTATTATAACAGGTACTATAACAGGTATTATAACATGTATTATAACAGGTACTATAACAGGTATTATAACAGGTACTATAACAGGTACTATAACAGGTATTATAACAGGTATTATAACAGGTAATATAACAGGTATTATAACAGGTAATATAACAGGTATTATAACAGGTATTATAACAGGTACTATAACAGGTATTATAACAGGTACAGGTATTATAACAGGTATTATAACAGGTAATATAACAGGTATTATAACAGGTATTATAACAGGTATTATAACAGGTACAGGTATTATAACAGGTACAGGTATTATAACAGGTAATATAACAGGTATTATAACAGGTACTATAACAGGTATTATAACAGGTACAGGTATTATAACAGGTACTATAACAGGTATTATAACAGGTATTATAACAGGTATTATAACAGGTACTATAACAGGTACTATAACAGGTACTATAACAGGTATTATAACAGGTACTATAACAGGTATTATAACAGGTACTATAACAGGTACTATAACAGGTATTATAACAGGTACTATAACAGGTATTATAACAGGTATTATAACAGGTATTATAACAGGTATTATAACAGGTACTATAACAGGTACTATAACAGGTATTATAACAGGTACTATAACAGGTATTATAACAGGTATTATAACAGATATTATAACAGGTACTATAACAGGTACTATAACAGGTATTATAACAGGTACTATAACAGGTACTATAACAGGTATTATAACAGGTACTATAACAGGTACTATAACAGGTATTATAACAGGTACTATAACAGGTACTATAACAGGTACTATAACAGGTATTATAACAGGTAATATAACAGGTACTATAACAGGTACTATAACAGGTATTATAACAGGTACTATAACAGGTACTATAACAGGTATTATAACAGGTACTATAACAGGTACTATAACAGATATTATAACAGGTACTATAACAGGTACTATAACAGGTATTATAACAGGTACTATAACAGGTACTATAACAGGTATTATAACAGGTATTATAACAGGTACAGATATTATAACAGGTACTATAACAGGTACTATAACAGGTATTATAACAGGTACTATAACAGGTACTATAACAGGTATTATAACAGGTACAGATATTATAACAGGTATTATAACAGGTATTATAACAGGTAATATAACAGGTACTATAACAGGTATTATAACAGGTACTATAACAGGTATTATAACAGGTACTATAACAGGTACTATAACAGGTATTATAACAGGTACTATAACAGGTATTATAACAGGTACAGATATTATAACAGGTACTATAACAGGTACTATAACAGGTACTATAACAGGTACTATAACAGGTATTATAACAGGTATTATAACAGGTACTATAACAGGTATTATAACAGGTATTATAACAGGTACTATAACAGGTATTATAACAGGTATTATAACAGGTACTATAACAGGTACTATAACAGGTACTATAACAGGTATTATAACAGGTACTATAACAGGTAATATAACAGGTATTATAACAGGTAATATAACAGGTATTATAACAGGTAATATAACAGGTACTATAACAGGTACAGGTACTATAACAGGTACTATAACAGGTATTATAACAGGTATTATAACAGGTACTATAACAGGTATTATAACAGGTACTATAACAGGTATTATAACAGGTACTATAACAGGTATTATAACAGGTACTATAACAGGTATTATAACAGGTACTATAACAGGTATTATAACAGGTATTATAACAGGTACTATAACAGGTATTATAACAGGTAATATAACAGGTATTATAACAGGTATTATAACAGGTACTATAACAGGTACTATAACAGGTATTATAACAGGTACAGGTATTATAACAGGTATTATAACAGGTATTATAACAGGTACTATAACAGGTATTATAACAGGTACTATAACAGGTACTATAACAGGTATTATAACAGGTACTATAACAGGTATTATAACAGGTACAGATATTATAACAGGTATTATAACAGGTATTATAACAGGTAATATAACAGGTACTATAACAGGTATTATAACAGGTACTATAACAGGTATTATAACAGGTACAGATATTATAACAGGTATTATAACAGGTATTATAACAGGTATTATAACAGGTATTATAACAGGTACTATAACAGGTACTATAACAGGTATTATAACAGGTACTATAACAGGTATTATAACAGGTACAGATATTATAACAGGTATTATAACAGGTATTATAACAGGTACTATAACAGGTATTATAACAGGTACTATAACAGGTATTATAACAGGTATTATAACAGGTACTATAACAGGTACTATAACAGGTACTATAACAGGTACTATAACAGGTATTATAACAGGTACTATAACAGGTATTATAACAGGTACAGATATTATAACAGGTATTATAACAGGTACTATAACAGGTACTATAACAGGTATTATAACAGGTACTATAACAGGTATTATAACAGGTACAGATATTATAACAGGTATTATAACAGGTATTATAACAGGTACTATAACAGGTATTATAACAGGTACTATAACAGGTATTATAACAGGTATTATAACAGGTATTATAACAGGTACTATAACAGGTATTATAACAGGTATTATAACAGGTACAGGTATTATAACAGGTATTATAACAGGTATTATAACATGTATTATAACAGGTACTATAACAGGTATTATAACAGGTATTATAACAGGTACTATAACAGGTACTATAACAGGTATTATAACAGGTACTATAACAGGTACTATAACAGGTATTATAACAGGTACAGATATTATAACAGGTATTATAACAGGTATTATAACAGGTAATATAACAGGTACTATAACAGGTATTATAACAGGTACTATAACAGGTACTATAACAGGTATTATAACAGGTACTATAACAGGTATTATAACAGGTACAGATATTATAACAGGTATTATAACAGGTACTATAACAGGTACTATAACAGGTACTATAACAGGTATTATAACAGGTACTATAACAGGTATTATAACAGGTACAGATATTATAACAGGTATTATAACAGGTATTATAACAGGTACTATAACAGGTATTATAACAGGTACAGATATTATAACAGGTATTATAACAGGTATTATAACAGGTACTATAACAGGTACTATAACAGGTATTATAACAGGTACTATAACAGGTACTATAACAGGTATTATAACAGGTACTATAACAGGTACTATAACAGGTACTATAACAGGTACTATAACAGGTATTATAACAGGTAATATAACAGGTACTATAACAGGTATTATAACAGGTATTATAACAGGTATTATAACAGGTACTATAACAGGTACAGGTATTATAACAGGTACTATAACAGGTATTATAACAGGTACTATAACAGGTACTATAACAGGTACTATAACAGGTACTATAACAGGTATTATAACAGGTATTATAACAGGTAATATAACAGGTACTATAACGGGTACTATAACAGGTATTATAACAGGTACTATAACAGGTACTATAACAGGTACTATAACAGGTAATATAACAGGTACTATAACAGGTATTATAACAGGTACTATAACAGGTACTATAACAGGTACTATAACAGGTATTATAACAGGTACTATAACAGGTACTATAACAGGTACTATAACAGGTATTATAACAGGTACTATAACAGGTATTATAACAGGTACTATAACAGGTACTATAACAGGTACTATAACAGGTACTATAACAGGTATTATAACAGGTACTATAACAGGTACTATAACAGGTACTATAACAGGTATTATAACAGGTATTATAACAGGTACAGGTATTATAACAGGTATTATAACAGGTATTATAACAGGTACTATAACAGGTATTATAACAGGTATTATAACAGGTACTATAACAGGTACTATAACAGGTACTATAACAGGTATTATAACAGGTACTATAACAGGTACTATAACAGGTACTATAACAGGTATTATAACAGGTATTATAACAGGTACTATAACAGGTACTATAACAGGTATTATAACAGGTACAGATATTATAACAGGTATTATAACAGGTATTATAACAGGTACTATAACAGGTACTATAACAGGTATTATAACAGGTACAGATATTATAACAGGTATTATAACAGGTACTATAACAGGTATTATAACAGGTACTATAACAGGTATTATAACAGGTATTATAACAGGTACTATAACAGGTACTATAACAGGTACTATAACAGGTACTATAACAGGTATTATAACAGGTACTATAACAGGTATTATAACAGGTACAGATATTATAACAGGTATTATAACAGGTACTATAACAGGTACTATAACAGGTATTATAACAGGTACTATAACAGGTATTATAACAGGTACAGATATTATAACAGGTATTATAACAGGTATTATAACAGGTACTATAACAGGTATTATAACAGGTACTATAACAGGTATTATAACAGGTATTATAACAGGTATTATAACAGGTACTATAACAGGTATTATAACAGGTATTATAACAGGTACAGGTATTATAACAGGTATTATAACAGGTATTATAACATGTATTATAACAGGTACTATAACAGGTACTATAACAGGTACTATAACAGGTACTATAACAGGTATTATAACAGGTACTATAACAGGTACTATAACAGGTATTATAACAGGTACAGATATTATAACAGGTATTATAACAGGTAATATAACAGGTACTATAACAGGTATTATAACAGGTACTATAACAGGTACTATAACAGGTATTATAACAGGTACTATAACAGGTATTATAACAGGTACAGATATTATAACAGGTATTATAACAGGTATTATAACAGGTACTATAACAGGTATTATAACAGGTACTATAACAGGTATTATAACAGGTACTATAACAGGTATTATAACAGGTACTATAACAGGTACTATAACAGGTACTATAACAGGTACTATAACAGGTATTATAACAGGTACTATAACAGGTATTATAACAGGTACAGATATTATAACAGGTATTATAACAGGTATTATAACAGGTACTATAACAGGTATTATAACAGGTACAGATATTATAACAGGTATTATAACAGGTATTATAACAGGTACTATAACAGGTACTATAACAGGTATTATAACAGGTACTATAACAGGTACTATAACAGGTATTATAACAGGTACTATAACAGGTACTATAACAGGTACTATAACAGGTACTATAACAGGTATTATAACAGGTAATATAACAGGTACTATAACAGGTATTATAACAGGTATTATAACAGGTACTATAACAGGTACAGGTATTATAACAGGTACTATAACAGGTATTATAACAGGTACTATAACAGGTACTATAACAGGTACTATAACAGGTACTATAACAGGTATTATAACAGGTATTATAACAGGTATTATAACAGGTAATATAACAGGTACTATAACGGGTACTATAACAGGTATTATAACAGGTATTATAACAGGTACTATAACAGGTACTATAACAGGTAATATAACAGGTACTATAACAGGTATTATAACAGGTACTATAACAGGTACTATAACAGGTACTATAACAGGTATTATAACAGGTACTATAACAGGTACTATAACAGGTACTATAACAGGTATTATAACAGGTACTATAACAGGTATTATAACAGGTACTATAACAGGTACTATAACAGGTACTATAACAGGTACTATAACAGGTATTATAACAGGTACTATAACAGGTACTATAACAGGTACTATAACAGGTATTATAACAGGTATTATAACAGGTACAGGTATTATAACAGGTATTATAACAGGTACTATAACAGGTACTATAACAGGTATTATAACAGGTATTATAACAGGTACTATAACAGGTACTATAACAGGTACTATAACAGGTATTATAACAGGTACTATAACAGGTACTATAACAGGTACTATAACAGGTATTATAACAGGTATTATAACAGGTACTATAACAGGTACTATAACAGGTATTATAACAGGTACAGGTATTATAACAGGTACTATAACAGGTATTATAACAGGTACTATAACAGGTACTATAACAGGTATTATAACAGGTATTATAACAGGTACAGGTATTATAACAGGTACTATAACAGGTACTATAACAGGTACTATAACAGGTATTATAACAGGTATTATAACAGGTACAGGTATTATAACAGGTACTATAACAGGTACTATAACAGGTATTATAACAGGTACTATAACAGGTACTATAACAGGTACTATAACAGGTACTATAACAGGTATTATAACAGGTACTATAACAGGTACTATAACAGGTACTATAACAGGTATTATAACAGGTATTATAACAGGTACAGGTATTATAACAGGTACTATAACAGGTATTATAACAGGTATTATAACAGGTACTATAACAGGTATTATAACAGGTACAGATATTATAACAGGTATTATAACAGGTACTATAACAGGTATTATAACAGGTACTATAACAGGTATTATAACAGGTACTATAACAGGTATTATAACAGGTACAGGTACTATAACAGGTATTATAACAGGTATTATAACAGGTACAGGTACTATAACAGGTATTATAACAGGTACAGGTACTATAACAGGTATTATAACAGGTAATATAACAGGTATTATAACAGGTACTATAACAGGTACTATAACAGGTATTATAACAGGTACTATAACAGGTACTATAACAGGTATTATAACAGGTACTATAACAGGTATTATAACAGGTATTATAACAGGTAATATAACAGGTATTATAACAGGTACTGATATTATAACAGGTATTATAACAGGTATTATAACAGGTACTATAACAGGTACTATAACAGGTATTATAACAGGTACTATAACAGGTACTATAACAGGTATTATAACAGGTACTATAACAGGTATTATAACAGGTATTATAACAGGTACTATAACAGGTACTATAACAGGTATTATAACAGGTATTATAACAGGTACTATAACAGGTACTATAACAGGTATTATAACAGGTATTATAACAGGTACTATAACAGGTACTATAACAGGTATTATAACAGGTACTATAACAGGTACTATAACAGGTATTATAACAGGTATTATAACAGGTACTATAACAGGTACTATAACAGGTACTATAACAGGTATTATAACAGGTACTATAACAGGTACTATAACAGGTACTATAACAGGTATTATAACAGGTACTATAACAGGTACTATAACAGGTACTATAACAGGTATTATAACAGGTATTATAACAGGTACTATAACAGGTACTATAACAGGTATTATAACAGGTACAGATATTATAACAGGTAATATAACAGGTACTATAACAGGTATTATAACAGGTACTATAACAGGTATTATAACAGGTACAGGTACTATAACAGGTATTATAACAGGTACAGGTACTATAACAGGTATTATAACAGGTACAGGTACTATAACAGGTATTATAACAGGTACAGGTACTATAACAGGTATTATAACAGGTACAGGTACTATAACAGGTATTATAACAGGTAATATAACAGGTATTATAACAGGTATTATAACAGGTATTATAACAGGTATTATAACAGGTACTATAACAGGTACTATAACAGGTACTATAACAGGTATTATAACAGGTATTATAACAGGTACAGATATTATAACAGGTACTATAACAGGTACTATAACAGGTATTATAACAGGTATTATAACAGGTACTATAACAGGTATTATAACAGGTACAGATATTATAACAGGTACTATAACAGGTACTATAACAGGTATTATAACAGGTACTATAACAGGTATTATAACAGGTACTATAACAGGTATTATAACAGGTATTATAACAGGTATTATAACAGGTACTATAACAGGTACTATAACAGGTACTATAACAGGTACTATAACAGGTATTATAACAGGTAATATAACAGGTACTATAACAGGTATTATAACAGGTATTATAACAGGTAATATAACAGGTATTATAACAGGTAATATAACAGGTAATATAACAGGTATTATAACAGGTAATATAACAGGTACTATAACAGGTATTATAACAGGTATTATAACAGGTAATATAACAGGTATTATAACAGGTAATATAACAGGTAATATAACAGGTATTATAACAGGTAATATAACAGGTACTATAACAGGTATTATAACAGGTACAGGTATTATAACAGGTATTATAACAGGTATTATAACAGGTACTATAACAGGTATTATAACAGGTATTATAACAGGTAATATAACAGGTACTATAACAGGTATTATAACAGGTACAGGTATTATAACAGGTATTATAACAGGTACTATAACAGGTATTATAACAGGTACTATAACAGGTACTATAACAGGTATTATAACAGGTACTATAACAGGTACTATAACAGGTATTATAACAGGTATTATAACAGGTACTATAACAGGTACTATAACAGGTATTATAACAGGTACTATAACAGGTATTATAACAGGTACAGGTATTATAACAGGTACTATAACAGGTATTATAACAGGTACTATAACAGGTACTATAACAGGTATTATAACAGGTATTATAACAGGTACTATAACAGGTACTATAACAGGTACTATAACAGGTATTATAACAGGTACTATAACAGGTACTATAACAGGTACTATAACAGGTATTATAACAGGTATAACAGGTACTATAACAGGTATTATAACAGGTACAGGTATTATAACAGGTACTATAACAGGTATTATAACAGGTACTATAACAGGTATTATAACAGGTATTATAACAGGTAATATAACAGGTACTATAACAGGTATTATAACAGGTACAGGTATTATAACAGGTATTATAACAGGTACTATAACAGGTATTATAACAGGTATTATAACAGGTACTATAACAGGTACTATAACAGGTATTATAACAGGTACTATAACAGGTACTATAACAGGTATTATAACAGGTATTATAACAGGTACTATAACAGGTACTATAACAGGTATTATAACAGGTACTATAACAGGTATTATAACAGGTACAGGTATTATAACAGGTACTATAACAGGTATTATAACAGGTACTATAACAGGTACTATAACAGGTATTATAACAGGTATTATAACAGGTACTATAACAGGTACTATAACAGGTATTATAACAGGTACTATAACAGGTACTATAACAGGTATTATAACAGGTATTATAACAGGTACTATAACAGGTATTATAACAGGTACAGGTATTATAACAGGTACTATAACAGGTATTATAACAGGTACAGGTATTATAACAGGTACTATAACAGGTACTATAACAGGTATTATAACAGGTACTATAACAGGTACTATAACAGGTACTATAACAGGTATTATAACAGGTACAGGTACTATAACAGGTACTATAACAGGTAATATAACATGTATTATAACAGGTACAGGTACTATAACAGGTACTATAACAGTTACTATAACAGGTACTATAACAGGTACTATAACAGGTATTATAACAGGTACTATAACAGGTACTATAACAGGTACTATAACAGGTATTATAACAGGTACTATAACAGGTATTATAACAGGTATTATAACAGGTAATATAACAGGTAATATAACAGGTACTATAACAGGTACTATAACAGGTATTATAACAGGTACAGGTATTATAACAGGTATTATAACAGGTACTATAACAGGTACTATAACAGGTAATATAACATGTATTATAACAGGTATTATAACAGGTACTATAACAGGTACTATAACAGGTACTATAACAGGTATTATAACAGGTACTATAACAGGTACTATAACAGGTATTATAACAGGTACTATAACAGGTATTATAACAGGTACTATAACAGGTACAGGTATTATAACAGGTACAGATATTATAACAGGTACTATAACAGGTATTATAACAGGTACTATAACAGGTATTATAACAGGTATTATAACAGGTACTATAACAGGTACAGGTATTATAACAGGTACAGATATTATAACAGGTACTATAACAGGTATTATAACAGGTATTATAACAGGTACTATAACAGGTACTATAACAGGTAATATAACAGGTATTATAACAGGTAATATAACAGGTATTATAACAGGTATTATAACAGGTACTATAACAGGTACTATAACAGGTATTATAACAGGTACTATAACAGGTACTATAACAGGTATTATAACAGGTATTATAACAGGTATTATAACAGGTACTATAACAGGTACTATAACAGGTATTATAACAGGTATTATAACAGGTAATATAACAGGTACTATAACAGGTATTATAACAGGTACTATAACAGGTACTATAACAGGTATTATAACAGGTACTATAACAGGTATTATAACAGGTATTATAACAGGTATTATAACAGGTATTATAACAGGTACTATAACAGGTACAGGTATTATAACAGGTATTATAACAGGTACTATAACAGGTACTATAACAGGTACTATAACAGGTACTATAACAGGTATTATAACAGGTATTATAACAGGTTTTATAACAGGTACTATAACAGGTACTATAACAGGTATTATAACAGGTACTATAACAGGTACTATAACAGGTAATATAGCAGGTATTATAACAGGTACAGGTATTATAACAGGTACTATAACAGGTATTATAACAGGTACTATAACAGGTACTATAACAGGTATTATAACAGGTACTATAACAGGTACTATAACAGGTACTATAACAGGTATTATAACAGGTAATATAACAGGTATTATAACAGGTAATATAACAGGTACTATAACAGGTATTATAACAGGTAATATAACAGGTATTATAACAGGTATTATAACAGGTAATATAACAGGTATTATAACAGGTATTATAACAGGTACAGGTATTATAACAGGTACTATAACAGGTATTATAACAGGTATTATAACAGGTACTATAACAGGTATTATAACAGGTATTATAACAGGTACTATAACAGGTACTATAACAGGTACTATAACAGGTATTATAACAGGTATTATAACAGGTATTATAACAGGTACTATAACAGGTACTATAACAGGTATTATAACAGGTACTATAACAGGTATTATAACAGGTACTATAACAGGTACTATAACAGGTACTATAACAGGTACTATAACAGGTACTATAACAGGTATTATAACAGGTATTATAACAGGTACTATAACAGGTATTATAACAGGTATTATAACAGGTATTATAACAGGTATTATAACAGGTACTATAACAGGTACTATAACAGGTACTATAACAGGTATTATAACAGGTACTATAACAGGTATTATAACAGGTATTATAACAGGTACTATAACAGGTATTATAACAGGTATTATAACAGGTAATATAACAGGTACAAGTATTATAACAGGTACTATAACAGGTACAGGTATTATAACAGGTACAGGTATTATAACAGGTACAGGTACTATAACAGGTACAGGTATTATAACAGGTACAGGTATTATAACAGGTACTATAACAGGTACTATAACAGGTATTATAACAGGTATTATAACAGGTAATATAACAGGTATTATAACAGGTATTATAACAGGTACTATAACAGGTATTATAACAGGTATTATAACAGGTATTATAACAGGTACTATAACAGGTATTATAACAGGTAATATAACAGGTACTATAACAGGTATTATAACAGGTAATATAACAGGTATTATAACAGGTAATATAACAGGTATTATAACAGGTATTATAACAGGTACTATAACAGGTACAGGTATTATAACAGGTACAGATATTATAACAGGTACTATAACAGGTACTATAACAGGTAATATAACAGGTACTATAACAGGTAATATAACAGGTACAGGTATTATAACAGGTACAGGTATTATAACAGGTAATATAACAGGTACTATAACAGGTAATATAACAGGTACTATAACAGGTACTATAACAGGTACTATAACAGGTACAGGTATTATAACAGGTACAGGTATTATAACAGGTATTATAACAGGTACTATAACAGGTACAGGTATTATAACAGGTATTATAACAGGTACTATAACAGGTATTATAACAGGTACAGGTATTATAACAGGTATTATAACAGGTACTATAACAGGTATTATAACAGGTACTATAACAGGTACTATAACAGGTATTATAACAGGTACTATAACAGGTACTATAACAGGTATTATAACAGGTAATATAACAGGTATTATAACAGGTACTATAACAGGTACTATAACAGGTATTATAACAGGTAATATAACAGGTATTATAACAGGTATTATAACAGGTAATATAACAGGTAATATAACAGGTATTATAACAGGTACTATAACAGGTACTATAACAGGTATTATAACAGGTACTATAACAGGTACTATAACAGGTATTATAACAGGTACTATAACAGGTATTATAACGGGTAATATAACAGGTACTATAACGGGTACTATAACAGGTATTATAACGGGTATTATAACAGGTACTATAACAGGTACTATAACAGGTATTATAACAGGTACTATAACAGGTACTATAACAGGTATTATAACAGGTATTATAACAGGTAATATAACAGGTAATATAACAGGTATTATAACAGGTACTATACAGGTATTATAACGGGTACTATAACGGGTAATATAACGGGTACTATAACGGGTACTATAACGGGTATTATAACGGGTATTATAACAGGTACTATAACAGGTACTATAACAGGTACTATAACAGGTACTATAACAGGTACTATAACAGGTATTATAACAGGTATTATAACAGGTATTATAACAGGTAATATAACAGGTAATATAACAGGTATTATAACAGGTACTATACAGGTATTATAACAGGTATTATAACAGGTAATATAACAGGTACTATACAGGTATTATAACAGGTACTATAACAGGTACTATAACAGGTATTATAACAGGTACTATAACAGGTACTATAACAGGTACTATAACAGGTACTATAACAGGTACTATAACAGGTATTATAACAGGTACTATAACAGGTACTATAACAGGTACTATAACAGGTACTATAACAGGTAATATAACAGGTATTATAACAGGTATTATAACAGGTATTATAACAGGTATTATAACAGGTATTATAACAGGTACTATAACAGGTACTATAACAGGTATTATAACAGGTACTATAACAGGTAATATAACAGGTATTATAACAGGTATTATAACAGGTACTATAACAGGTACTATAACAGGTACTATAACAGGTACTATAACAGGTACTATAACAGGTATTATAACAGGTACAGGTAATATAACAGGTACTATACAGGTGAGGTCCTTACCTTTCCCGTCAGCAGCACCGTTCTGGCCTCTGATGATAAATACTCCTTATCATTGATCAGGTCCTGGAAGGGAGACAACTTTATTAAATACTCCTTATCATTGATCAGGTCCTGGAAGGGAGACAACTTTATTAAATACTGCTTATCATTGATCAGGTCCTGGAAGGGAGACAACTTTATTAAATACTGCTTATCATTGATCAGGTCCTGGAAGGGAGACAACTTTATTAAATACTGCTTATCATTGATCAGGTCCTGGAAGGGAGACAACTTTATTAAATACTGCTTATCATTGATCAGGTCCTGGAAGGAGACAACTTTATTAAATACTGCTTATCATTGATCAGGTCCTGGAAGGGAGACAACTTTATTAAATACTGCTTATCATTGATCAGGTCCTGGAAGGGAGACAACTTATTTACGCAAACTTGTGTGTGTGTATGTATATGTGTGTGTGTGTGTGGTGTGTGTGTATGGTGTGTGTGTGTGTGTGTATGGTGTATATGTATGACGTGTGTGATGTGATGTGTATGTGGTGTGTGTGTATGTGTATGTGTGTGTATGTGTGTGTGTGTGTGTGTGTGTGTGTGTGTGTGTGTGTGTGTGTGTATGGTGTGTGATGTGTGTTTATGGTGTGTGTGTGTGGTGTGTGTGTGTGGTGTGTGTTTATGGTGTGTGTGTGTGGTGTGTGTGGTGTGTGTGTATGGTGTGTGTGTATGTGTATGGTGTGTGTGTGTGTATGGTGTATATGTATGACGTGTATGATGTGATGTGTATGTGGTGTGTGTGTGTGTGTGTGTGTGTGTGTACCTTGTCAGGAGGAGTGTAGAACTTGGATGGCAGGACGGGGTCTTTAGGAGACTCCAGATGACAGGCGGTCGACTTGTTCACGATCACGAACAACGCCACGTCACACACGATGTACAGCTTCTGTAACCACGACAACGCACAACACGTCAACAACACGCCAGTTTATCCAGAATCGATTAAGTTGACTGTTGGTAAGATCAATAAATCAATCAATGGAGAGAGAGAGAGAGAGGGGGGGGGGGGGGGATAGTCAGTTAACGTACTGGCTGAATGGGTCTATAGTCAGTTAACATACTGGCTGAATGGGTCTATAGTCAGTTAACGTACTGGCTGAATGGGTCTATAGTCAGTTAACATACTGGCTGAATGGGTCTATAGTCAGTTAACATACTGGCTGAATGGGTCTATAGCCAGTTAACATACTGGCTGAATGGGTCTATAGTCAGTTAACATACTGGCTGAATGGGTCTATAGTCAGTTAACATACTGGCTGAATGGGTCTATAGTCAGTTAACATACTGGCTGAATGGGTCTATAGTCAGTTAACATACTGGCTGAATGGGTCTATAGTCAGTTAACATACTGGCTGAATGGGTCTATAGTCAGTTAACATACTGGCTGAATGGGTCTATAGTCAGTTAACATACTGGCTGAATGGGTCTATAGTCAGTTAACATACTGGCTGAATGGGTCTATAGTCAGTTAACATACTGGCTGAATGGGTCTATAGTCAGTTAACATACTGGCTGAATGGGTCTATAGTCAGTTAACATACTGGCTGAATGGGTCTATAGTCAGTTAATATACTGGCTGAATGGGTCTATAGTCAGTTAACATACTGGCTGAATGGGTCTATAGTCAGTTAACATACTGGCTGAATGGGTCTATAGTCAGTTAACATACTGGCTGAATGGGTCTATAGTCAGTTAACATACTGGCTGAATGGGTCTATAGTCAGTTAACATACTGGCTGAATGGGTCTATAGTCAGTTAACATACTGGCTGAATGGGTCTATAGTCAGTTAACATACTGGCTGAATGGGTCTATAGTCAGTTAACATACTGGCTGAATGGGTCTATAGTCAGTTAACATACTGGCTGAATGGGTCTACAGTCAGTTAACATACTGGCTGAATGGGTCTACAGTCAGTTAACATACTGGCTGAATGGGTCTATAGTCAGTTAACATACTGGCCGAATGGGTCTATAGTCAGTTAACATACTGGCCGAATGGGTCTATAGTCAGTTAACATACTGGCCGAATGGGTCTATAGTCAGTTAACATACTGGCCGAATGGGTCTATAGTCAGTTAACATACTGGCCGAATGGGTCTATAGTCAGTTAACATACTGGCCGAATGGGTCTATAGTCAGTTAACATACTGGCCGAATGGGTCTATAGTCAGTTAACATACTGGCCGAATGGGTCTATAGTCAGTTAACATACTGGCCGAATGGGTCTATAGTCAGTTAACATACTGGCCGAATGGGTCTATAGTCAGTTAACATACTGGCTGAATGGGTCTATGGTCTATAGTCAGTTAACATACTGGCTGAATGGGTCTATAGGCAGTTAACATACTGGCTGAATGGGTCTATAGTCAGTTAACATACTGGCTGAATGGGTCTATAGTCAGTTAACATACTGGCTGAATGGGTCTATAGTCAGTTAACATGCTGGCTGAATGGGTCTATAGTCAGTTAACATACTGGCTGAATGGGTCTATAGTCAGTTAACATACTGGCTGAATGGGTCTATAGTCAGTTAACATACTGGCTGAATGGGTCTATAGTCAGTTAACATACTGGCTGAATGGGTCTATAGTCAGTTAACATACTGGCTGAATGGGTCTATAGTCAGTTAACATACTGGCTGAATGGGTCTATAGTCAGTTAACATACTGGCTGAATGGGTCTATAGTCAGTTAACATACTGGCTGAATGGGTCTATAGTCAGTTAACATACTGGCTGAATGGGTCTATAGTCAGTTAACATACTGGCTGAATGGGTCTATAGTCAGTTAACATACTGGCTGAATGGGTCTATAGTCAGTTAACATACTGGCTGAATGGGTCTATAGTCAGTTAACATACTGGCTGAATGGGTCTATAGTCAGTTAACATACTGGCTGAATGGGTCTATAGTCAGTTAACATACTGGCTGAATGGGTCTATAGTCAGTTAACATACTGGCTGAATGGGTCTATAGTCAGTTAACATACTGGCTGAATGGGTCTATAGTCAGTTAACATACTGGCTGAATGGGTCTATAGTCAGTTAACATACTGGCTGAATGGGTCTATAGTCAGTTAACATACTGGCTGAATGGGTCTATAGTCAGTTAACATACTGGCCGAATGGGTCT
Source organism: Oncorhynchus nerka (assembly GCF_034236695.1). Lineage (NCBI taxonomy): Eukaryota > Metazoa > Chordata > Actinopteri > Salmoniformes > Salmonidae > Oncorhynchus > Oncorhynchus nerka. The sequence continues at coordinate 58,368 of NC_088413.1, read as the reverse complement.
ATAGTCAGTTAACATACTGGCTGAATGGGTCTATAGTCAGTTAACATACTGGCTGAATGGGTCTATAGTCAGTTAACATACTGGCTGAATGGGTCTATAGTCAGTTAACATACTGGCTGAATGGGTCTATAGTCAGTTAACATACTGTGTGTGTGTGTGTGTGTGTGTGTGTGTGTGTGTGTGTACCTCGTTAGCCTTCGGGTCGTCAGGACACTGTGTGTGTACCTCGTTAGCCTTCGGGTCGTCAGGACACGGTGTGTGTGTGTGTGTGTGTGTACCTCGTTAGCCTTCGGGTCGTCAGGACACTGTGTGTGTGTGTACCTCGTTAGCCTTCGGGTCGTCAGGACACGGTGTGTGTGTGCGTGTGTGTGTACCTCGTTAGCCTTCGGGTCGTCAGGACACTGTGTGTGTGTGTACCTCGTTAGCCTTCGGGTCGTCAGGACACCGTGTGTGTGTGTGTGTGTACCTCGTTGGCCTTCGGGTCCTCAGGACACTGTGTGTGTGTGTGTGTGTGTGTGTGTGTGTGTACCTCGTTAGCCTTCGGGTCGTCAGGACACCGTGTGTGTGTGTGTGTACCTCGTTGGCCTTCGGGTCGTCAGGACACCGTGTGTGTGTGTGTGTACCTCGTTGGCCTTCGGGTCGTCAGGACACCGTGTGTGTGTGTGTGTACCTCGTTGGCCTTCGGGTCGTCAGGACACCGTGTGTGTGTGTGTGTGAGTGTACCTCGTTGGCCTTCGGGTCATCAGGACACTGTGTGTGTGTGTGTACCTCGTTGGCCTTCGGGTCGTCAGGACACTGTGTGTGTGTGTGTACCTCGTTGGCCTTCGGGTCGTCAGGACACTGTGTGTGTGTGTGTGTGTGTGTGTGTGTGCCTTGGTCGTCAGGACACTCGTGGTGTCGTCAGGACACTGTGTGTGTGTGTGTGTGTGTGTGTGTACCTCGTTGGCCTTCGGGTCGTCAGGACACTGTGTGTGTGTGTGTACCTCGTTGGCCTTCGGGTCGTCAGGACACTGTGTGTGTGTGTGTGTGTGTGTGTGTGTACCTCGTTGGCCTTCGGGTCGTCAGGACACTGTGCGTCTTTGGTCTGCTTGATGTTCTCCACCATTTTCCTCAGGAAAGCGTGACTGTTGTTCTCATTCTGGACCATCAACACCTCTAGCATGAACCACAGACACCTACACACACACACACACACACACACACAACCATCAGAAATACTCTGATTTAGGAGGTTGAGGAGAGATGAAGAGGAGGGGCCATGTACTGTCTGATTGAGGAGAGATGAAGAGGAGAGGCCATGTACTGTCTGATTGAGGAGAGATGAAGAGGAGGGGCCATGTACTGTCTGATGAAGAGGAGAGGCCATGTACTGTCTGATTGAGGAGAGATGAAGAGGAGGGGCCATGTACTGTCTGGTTGAGGAGAGATGAAGAGGAGAGGCCCTGTACTGTCTGATTGAGGAGAGATGAAGAGGAGGGGCCATGTACTGTCTGATTGAGGAGAGATGAAGAGGGGCCATGTACTGTCTGATTGAGGAGAGATGAAGAGGAGAGGCCCTGTACTGTCTGATTGAGGAGAGATGAAGAGGAGAGGCCATGTACTGTCTGATGAAGAGGAGAGGTGATGTACTGTCTGATGAAGAGGAGAGGCCATGTACTGTCTGGTTTAGGAGAGATGAAGAGGAGAGGCCATGTACTGTCTGATTGAGGAGAGATGAAGAGGAGAGGCCATGTACTGTCTGGTTTAGGAGAGATGAAGAGGAGAGGCCATGTACTGTCTGGTTTAGGAGAGATGAAGAGGAGAGGCCATGTACTGTCTGGTTTAGGAGAGATGAAGAGGAGAGGCCATGTACTGTCTGGTTTAGGAGAGATGAAGAGGAGGGGCCATGTACTGTCTGATTGAGGAGAGATGAAGAGGAGAGGCCCTGTACTGTCTGATTGAGGAGAGATGAAGAGGAGAGGCCATGTACTGTCTGATGAAGAGGAGAGGTGATGTACTGTCTGATGAAGAGGAGAGGCCATGTACTGTCTGATGAAGAGGAGAGGCCATGTACTGTCTGATTGAGGAGGGATGAAGAGGAGAGGTGATGTACTGTCTGATGAAGAGGAGAGGCCGTGTACTGTCTGATTGAGGAGGGATGAAGAGGAGAGGTGATGTACTGTCTGATGAAGAGGAGAGGTGATGTACTGTCTGATGAAGAGGAGAGCCCATGTACTGTCTGATGAAGAGGAGAGGCCATGTACTGTCTGATTGAGGAGAGATGAAGAGGAGAGGCCCTGTACTGTCTTGATTTAGGAGAGATGAAGAGGAGAGGCCATGTACTGTCTGATGAAGAGGAGAGGCCATGTACTGTCTGATTGAGGAGAGATGAAGAGGAGAGGCCCTGTACTGTCTTGATTTAGGAGAGATGAAGAGGAGAGGCCATGTACTGTCTGATTTAGGAGAGATGAAGAGGAGAGGCCGTGTACTGTCTGATGAAGAGGAGAGGCCATGTACTGTCTGGTTTAGGAGAGATGAAGAGGAGAGGCCATGTACTGTCTGATGAAGAGGAGAGGCCATGTACTGTCTGGTTTAGGAGAGATGAAGAGGAGAGGCCATGTAGTGTCTGATTTAGGAGAGATGAAGAGGAGAGTGTGTGTATATGGTGTGTATGGTGTGTCTGTGTGTGTACACTCACTCCTTCAGGTCTCGGAGCTGTTCAAAGTCCTGAGGCTTGGTGAAGTCTGGGTCATGAGCCAATAGGTGGATCATATAAGGAACCACATACTCTGGTAGGAGAGACATCATCTTATCTATAGAGGGAGAAGAGGAGAGGAGGGGAGAGGGGGAGAGGAGGGAGAAGAAGGAGAGAGGGAGGAGGAGAGGAGGAGGAGAGGAGAGGAGAGAAGGGAGAGGAGAGGGGGGGAGAGAAGGGAGAGGAGGGAGGAGGAGGAGAGAGAGGAGAGGGGAGGAGAGGAGGAGGAGGAGAGAGGAGGAGAGGAGGAGGAGAGGAGGAGAGGAGGAGGAGGAGGAGAGAGGAGGAGAGGAGGAGGAGAGGAGAGGGGGAGAGGAGGGGAGAGAAGGGAGAGGAGGAGAGGAGGGGAGAGGGGAGAGAAGGGAGAGGAGGAGAGGAGGGGAGAGGGGAGAGAAGGAGAGGAGGAGGAGAGGGGGGAGAGGAGGAGAGAAGGGGAGAGGGAGGAGAGGAGGGGAGAGGGGAGAGAAGGGAGAGGAGGAGAGGAGGGGAGGGGAGAGAAGGGAGAGGAGGGAGGAGGGGAGAGAGGGAGAAGGAGAGAGAGGGAGAAGGAGAGGGAGAGGAGGAGGAGGAGAGAGCGGGAGAGAGGAGGAGAGCAGAGGAGGGAGAAGGAGGAGAGTGGAGGAGGGAGAAGGAGAAAGGAGGGAGAAGGAGAGAGGAGGGGAGGAGGGAGAGGGAGGAGAGGAGGGGAGGAGGGAGAGGGAGGAGAGAGGGAGAGGAGGGAGGAGAAGGAGAGAGGGAGAGGAGGGAGGAGAAGGAGAGAGGGAGGAGAAGGAGAGAGGGAGAAGGAGAGAGGGGGAGAGGAGAGGGGAGAGGAGGAGAGGGGGAGAAGGAGAGAGCGGGAGAGAGGAGGAGAGCAGAGGAGGGAGAAGGAGGAGAGTGGAGGAGGGAGAGGCAGGAGAGGGGTGTAGGGAAAAGGGCGGGAGACAGACAGGGGAGGAGGGACTTAGTAAGATTTCTGTCCTGATGTATTAACAGTGGGGTGGAGTCGTGTCCTGATGTATTAACAGTGGGGTTGAGTCGTGGGGTTGAGTCGTGTCCTGTTGTATTAACAGTGGGGTTGAGTCGTGGGGTTGAGTCGTGTCCTGTTGTATTAACAGTGGGGTTGAGTCGTGTCCTGATGTATTATCAGTGGGGTTGAGTCGTGTCCTGATATATTAACAGTGGGGTTGAGTCGTGGGGTTGAGTCGTGTCCTGTTGTATTATCAGTGGGGTTGAGTCGTGTCCTGATGTATTATCAGTGGGGTTGAGTCGTGGGGTTGAGTCGTGTCCTGTTGTATTAACAGTGGGGTTGAGTCGTGGGGTTGAGTCGTGTCCTGATATATTAACAGTGGGGTTGAGTCGTGGGGTTGAGTCGTGTCCTGTTGTATTAACAGTGGGGTTGAGTCGTGTCCTGATGTATTATCAGTGGGGTTGAGTCGTGTCCTGATATATTAACAGTGGGGTTGAGTCGTGGGGTTGAGTCGTGTCCTGTTGTATTATCAGTGGGGTTGAGTCGTGTCCTGATATATTAACAGTGGGGTTGAGTCGTGGGGTTGAGTCGTGTCCTGATGTATTATCAGTGGGGTTGAGTCGTGTCCTGATGTATTATCAGTGGGGTTGAGTCGTGTCCTGATGTATTAACAGTGGGGTTGAGTCGTGGGGTTGAGTCGTGTCCTGATATATTAACAGTGGGGTTGAGTCGTGTCCTGATATATTAACAGTGGGGTTGAGTCGTGTCCTGTTGTATTAACAGTGGGGTTGAGTCGTGGGGTTGAGTCGTGTCCTGTTGTATTATCAGTGGGGTTGAGTCGTGTCCTGATGTATTATCAGTGGGGTTGAGTCGTGTCCTGATGTATTAACAGTGGGGTTGAGTCGTGTCCTGATGTATTATCAGTGGGGTTGAGTCGTGTCCTGATGTATTAACAGTGGGGTTGAGTCGTGTCCTGATGTATTAACAGTGGGGTTGAGTCGTGTCCTGATGTATTAACAGTGGGGTTGAGTCGTGGGGTTGAGTCGTGTCCTGATGTATTAACAGTGGGGTTGAGTCGTGTCCTGATGTATTAACAGTGAGGTTGAGTCGTGGGGTTGAGTCGTGTCCTGATGTATTAACAGTGGGGTTGAGTCGTGGGGTTGAGTCGTGTCCTGATGTATTATCAGTGGGGTTGAGTCGTGTCCTGATGTATTATCAGTGGGGTTGAGTCGTGTCCTGATGTATTAACAGTGGGGTTGAGTCGTGGGGTTGAGTCGTGTCCTGATGTATTAACAGTGGGGTTGAGTCGTGTCCTGATGTATTAACAGTGAGGTTGAGTCGTGGGGTTGAGTCGTGTCCTGATGTATTAACAGTGGGGTTGAGTCGTGTCCTGATGTATTAACAGTGAGGTTGAGTCGTGTTACAGTCCGGTTCACTAACCGTGGGCCAGGGGGTTCTTGTTGAACCGGACTGTAACACGACTCAACCCCACTGTTAATACATCAGGACACGACTCAACCCCACTGTTAATACATCAGGACACGACTCAACCCCACGACTCAACCCCACCGTGGGTCAGGGGGTTGTTGTTACGGTCCGGTTCACTAACCGTGGGCCAGGGGTTGTTGTTACAGTCCGGCTCACTAACCGTGGGCCAGGGGTTGTTGTTACGGTCCGGTTCACTAACCGTGGGCCAGGGGTTGTTGTTACGTCCGGTTCACTAACCGCGGGGCCAGGGGGTTGTTACGGTCCGGTTCACTAACCGTGGGCCAGGGGGTTGTTGTTACGGTCCGGTTCACTAACCGTGGGTCAGGGGTTTGTTGTTACGGTCCGGTTCACTAACCGTGGGCCAGGGGGTTGTTGTTACAGTCCGGTTCACTAACCGTGGGCCAGGGGGTTGTTGTTACGGTCCGGTTCACTAACCGTGGGCCAGGGGGTTGTTGTTACGGTCCGGTTCACTAACCCTGGGTCAGGGGGTTGTTGTTACGGTCCGGTTCACTAACCGTGGGCCAGGGGGTTGTTATGTTACGGTCCGGTTTACTAACCGTGGGTCAGGGGGTTGTTGTTACGGTGGGCCAGGGGGTTGTTGTTACGGTCCGGTTCACTAACCGTGGGCCAGGGGGTTGTTGTTACAGTCCGGTTCACTAACCGTGGGCCAGGGGGTTGTTGTTACGGTCCGGTTCACTAACCGTGGGCCAGGGGGTTGTTGTTACGGTCCGGTTCACTAACCGTGGGCCAGGGGGTTGTTGTTACGGGGTCCGGCTCACTAACCGTGGGTCAGGGGTTTGTTGTTACGGTCCGTTCACTAACCGTGGGCCAGGGGTTGTTGTTACAGTCCGGTTCACTAACCGCGGGGCCAGGGGGTTGTTGTTACGGTCCGGTTCACTAACCGTGGGCCAGGGGGTTGTTGTTACGGTCCGGTTCACTAACCCTGGGTCAGGGGGTTGTTGTTACGGTCCGGTTCACTAACCGTGGGCCAGGGGGTTGTTATGTTACGGTCCGGTTCACTAACCGTGGGTCAGGGGGTTGTTGTTACGGTGGGTCAAGGGGTTGTGATTATGGTCCGGTTCACTAACCGTGTGCCAGGGGGTTGTTGTTACGGTCCGGTTCACTAACCGTGGGCCAGAGGGTTGTTGTTACGGTCCGGTTCACTAACCGTGGGCCAGGGGGTTGTTGTTACGGTCCGGTTCACTAACCGTGGGCCAGAGGGTTGTTGTTACGGTCCGGTTCACTAACCGTGGGCCAGGGGGTTGTTGTTACGGTCCGGTTCACTAACCGTGGGCCAGGGGGAGTGTTGTTACGGTCCGGTTCACTAACAGTGGGTCAGGGGGTTGTTGTTACGGTCCGGTTCACTAACCGTGGCCAGGGGTTGTTGTTACGGTCCGGTTCACTAACCGTGGGCCAGGAGGTTGTTATGTTACGGTCCGGTTCACTAACCGTGGGCCAGGGGTTGTTGTTACGGTCCGTTCACTAACCGCGGGGCCAGGGGTTGTTGTTACGGTCCGGTTTACTAACCGTGGGCCAGGGGGTTGTTGTTACGGTCCGGTTCACTAACCGTGGGCCAGAGGGTTGTTATTACGGTCCGGTTCACTAACCGTGGGCCAGGGGGGTTGTTGTTACGGGTCCGGTTCACTAACCGCGGGGCCAGGGGGTTGTTGTTACGGTCCGGTTCACTAACCGTGGCCAGGGGGTTGTTGTTACGGTCCGGTTCACTAACCGTGGGTCAGTGGGTTGTTGTTACGGTCCGGTTCACTAACCGTGGGCCAGGGGGTTGATGTGTGGTCATGTTACGGTCCGGTTCACTAACCGTGGGTCAGGGGGTTGTTGTTACGGTCCGGTTCACTAACCGTTTGCCAGGGGGTTGTTGTTACGGTCCGGTTCACTAACCGTGGGTCAGGGGGTTGTTGTTACGGTCCGGTTCACTAACCGTGGGCCAGGGGTTGATGTGTGGTCATGTTACGGTCCGGCTCACTAACCGCGGGTCAGGGGTTGTTGTTACGGTCCGGTTCACTAACCGCTTGCCAGGGGTTGTTGTTACGGTCCGGTCTCACTAACCGTGGGTCAGGGGGTTGTTGTTACGGTCCGGCCACTAACCGCGGGCCAGGGGTTGATGTGTGGTCATGTTACGGTCCGGTTCACTAACCGTGGGTCAGGGGGTTGTTGTTACGGTCCGGTTCACTAACCGTTTGCCAGGGGGTTGTTGTTACGGTCCGGTTCACTAACCGTGGGTCAGAGGGTTGTTGTTACGGTCCGGTCCACTAACCGCGGGGCCAGGGGGTTGTTGTTACGGTCCGGTTCACTAACCGTGGGCCAGGGGGGTTGTTGTTACGTCCGGTTCACTAACCGCGGGCCAGGGGGTTGTTGTTACGGTCCGGTCCACTAACCGTGGGCCAGGGGGGTTGTTGTTACGGTCCGCTCACTAACCGTGGGCCAGGGGTTGTTATGTTACGGTCCGTTCACTAACCGTGGGTCAGGGGTTGTTGTTACGGTGGGTCAAGGGGTTGTGATTATGGTCCGGTTCACTAACCGTGCCAGGGGGGTTGTTGTTACGGTCCGGTTCACTAACCGTGGGCCAGAGGGTTGTTGTTACGGTCCGGTTCACTAACCGCGGGCCAGGGGGTTGTTGTTACGGTCCGGTTCACTAACCGCGGGCCAGAGGGTTGTTGTTACGGGTCCGGTTCACTAACCGCGGGCCAGGGGGTTGTTGTTACGGTCCGGTTCACTAACCGTGGGCCAGGGGGAGTGTTGTTACGGTCCGGTTCACTAACAGTGGGTCAGGGGTTGTTGTTACGGTCCGGCTCACTAACCGTGGGCCAGGGGGTTGTTGGGTCCGGTTCACTAACCGCGGGGCCAGGAGGTTGTTATGTTACGGTCCGGTTCACTAACCGTGGGCCAGGGGTTGTTGTTAGGTCACTAACCGTGGGCCAGGGGCTGTTGTTACGGTCCGGCTCACTAACCGTGGGGCCAGGGGGTTGTTGTTACGGTCCGGTTCACTAACCGTGGGCCAGAGGGTTGTTATTACGGTCCGTTCACTAACCGTGGGCCAGGGGGGGTTGTTACGGTCCGGCTCACTAACAGTGGGTCAGGGGTTGTTGTTACGTCCGGTTCACTAACCGTGGGCCAGGGGGTTGTTGTTACGGTCCGGTTCACTAACCGTGTGCCAGGGGGTTGTTGTTACGGTCCGGTTCACTAACCGTGGGTCAGGGGGTTGTTGTTACGGTCCGGTTCACTAACCGTGGGCCAGGGGGTTGATGTGTGGTCATGTTACGGTCCGGTTCACTAACCGTGGGTCAGGGGGTTGTTGTTACGGTCCGGTTCACTAACCGCTTGCCAGGGGGTTGCTGTTACGGTCCGGTTCACTAACCGGGTCAGGGGTTGTTGTTACGGTCCGGTTCACTAACCGCGGTGCCAGGGGGTTGTTGTTACGGTCCGGTTCACTAACCGCGGGTCAGGGGGGGTTGTTGTTACGGTCCGGTTCACTAACCGTGGGCCAGGGGTTGATGTGTGGTCATGTTACGGTCCGGTTCACTAACCGTGGGTCAGGGTTGTTGTTACGGTCCGGTTCACTAACCGCTTGCCAGGGGGTTGTTGTTACGGTCCGGTTCACTAACCGTGGGTCAGGGGGTTGTTGTTACGGTCCGGTTCACTAACCGTGGGCCAGGGGGTTGATGTGTGGTCATGTTACGGTCCGGTTCACTAACCGTGGGTCAGGGGGTTGTTGTTACGGTCCGGTTCACTAACCGTTTGCCAGGGGGTTGTTGTTACGGTCCGGTTCACTAACCGCGGGGTCAGAGGGTTGTTGTTACGGTCCGGTCCACTAACCGTGGGCCAGGGGGTTGTTGTTACGGTCCGGTTCACTAACCGGGTCAGGGGGTTGTTGTTACGGTCCGCTCACTAACCGTGGGTCAGTGGGTTGTTGTTACGGTCCGGTTCACTAACCGTGGGCCAGGGGTTGTTGTTACGGTCCGTCTCACTAACCGTGGGCCAGGGGGGTTGTTACGGTCCGGCTCACTCAACCGTGGGCCAGGGGTTGTTGTTACGGTCCGGTTCACTAACCGTGCCAGGGGGTTGTTGTTACGGTCCGGTTCACTAACCGTGGGCCAGGGGGTTGTTGTTACGGGGTCCGGTTCACTAACCGTGTGCCAGGGGGTTGTTGTTGATGAATTCCCGTCTGATACTGATGTTCTTGAGCAGACACTGTCTCAGGGCCCTCCTCTCCTTGACCGGGTCTTTGCGCACAGCGAGAAGACGGCCAGGTACTCTAACGGGAGGAGCAGCTTGACCAGAGCCAGGTGTAACTTCTGGGCTTAAGATCTGACGCACCTGGCAACACTCATCCTGCAGGAGACCACAGAACACGCCAACAACAAGGACAGAACACTCAAGGACAGAACACGCCAAGGACAGAACACGCAAGGACAGAACACGTCAACAACAAGGACAGAACACTTCAACAACAAGGACAGAACACTTCAACAACAAGGTCAGAACACTTCAACAACAAGGACAGAACACTTCAACAACAAGGTCAGAACACTTCAACAACAAGGACAGAACACTTCAACAACAAGGTCAGAACACTTCAACAACAAGGACAGAACACTTCAACAACAAGGACAGAACACTTCAACAACAAGGACAGAACACTTCAAGGACAGAACACTTCAACAACAAGGACAGAACACTTCAACAACAAGGACAGAACACTTCAAGGACAGAAAACACAGAAACATGTCCTAAAGTCCCACCCTGACAGAAACGTGTCCTAAAGTCCCACCCTGACAGAAACGTGTCCTAAAGTCCCACCCTGACAGAAACGTGTCCTAAAGTCCCACCCTGACAGAAACATGTCCTAAAGTCCCACCCTGACAGACAGTCTTACAGAAACGTGTCCAAAGTCCCACCCCTGACAGAAACGTGTCCTAAAGTCCCACCGACAGACAGTCTTACAGAAACGGTCCTAAAGTCCCACCCTGACAGAAACGTGTCCTAAAGTCCCACCCTGACAGAAACGTGTCCCTAAAGTCCCACTCTGACAGACAGTCTTACAGAAACGTGTCCTAAAGTCCCACCCTGACAGGAACGTGTCCTAAAGTCCCACCCTGACAGAAACGTGTCCTAAAGTCCCACCCTGACAGAAACGTGTCCCTAAAGTCCCACTCTGACAGACAGTCTTACAGGAACGTGTCCTAAAGTCCCACTCTGACAGAAACATGTCCTAAAGTCCCACCCTGACAGAAACGTGTCCTAAAGTCCCACCCTGACAGACAGTCTTACAGAAACGTGTCCTAAAGTCCCACCCTGACAGAAACGTGTCCTAAAGTCCCACCCTGACAGAAACGTGTCCTAAAGTCCCACCCTGACAGAAACGTGTCCTAAAGTCCCACCCTGACAGAAACGTTTCCTAAAGTCCCACCCTGACAGGAACATGTCCTAAAGTCCCACCCTGACAGTAACATGTCCTAAAGTCCCACCCTGACAGGAACATGTCCTAAAGTCCCACCCTGACAGAAACATGTCCTAAAGTCCCACCCTGACAGAAACATGTCCTAAAGTCCCACTCTGACAGAAACATGTCCTAAAGTCCCACCCCGACAGACAGTCTTACAGAAACATGTCCTAAAGTCCCACCCTGACAGAAACATGTCCTAAAGTCCCACTCTGACAGAAACATGTCCTAAAGTCCCACCCCGACAGACAGTCTTACAGAAACGTGTCCTAAAGTCCCACCCTGACAGAAACATGTCCTAAAGTCCCACCCTGACAGAAACGTGTCCTAAAAGTCCCACCCTGACAGAAACGTGTCCTAAAAGTCCCACTCCGACAGACAGCCTTACGTTGGATAACCAGCCCACAGAGCTGGAACTGTTCCGGTGTGATGATGTCATGGTAAACCGGTTCCTGGGCCAGCTTCATGATGGCTCCTCCTGCTGCCAGACGCAGACGAGACATGTCCGACTTACTGCGGGAGGAAGAGGAGGGAGAGGAGGAAGAGATGAGTCATGAGCATTAATTACTATTTTGTAACCTATTCCCCCCCCCAAAAACGCAGTTAGCCTGACCGCTAACCTACGACACTCTAATCCCTAACCATCAACACCTGACCCAGAGGTCTCCTCTGAGACCAGCATGGCTGACAGCAGTCTGACCTCTGACCTCCACATACCTGATCTCCTGTTCTGTGAGGTCTCCTCTCAGACCAGCATGGCTGACAGCAGTCTGACCTCTGACCTCCACATACCTGATCTTCTTCTGTTCTGTGAGGTCTCCTCTGAGACCATGTTGTTGACCTCTGACCTCTACATACCTGATCTTCTTCTGTTCTGTGAGGTCTCCCTCTGAGACCAGCATGGCTGACAGCAGTCTGACCTCTGACCTCTACATACCTGATTTTCTTCTGTTCTGTGAGGTCTCCCTCTGAGACCAGCATGGCGGACAGCAGTCGGAGGGTGGAGTTGGCCGATTTAGACTGGTTGTTCTTCATACCGAGGAGCCAACGCACCAACAGCTTAATGGCCTGCACCTGGGGAGGAGAGACGGAGAGAGAGGGGAGGACAGAGAAAGGGAGAGGAGAGTAACTCAGTTGGTAGAGCACAGTGCTTGAAATGCCAGGGTTGTAGGTTTGAGTCCGACTGGGGACCCGTGTGGGGGGAAAAGTATTGTGTCAAATGTATGACCTCACTACTGTAAGTCACAAAAACATCTGCTGAATGACTCAAATGTAATGTAGAGAGAGGCGGAGGAGAGCGAGGGACAGAAAGAGAGAGGAGGAGAGCGAGGGACAGAGAGAGAGAGAGGAGAGCGAGGGACAGAGAGAGAGAGAGAGGAGAGCGAGGGACAGAGAGAGAGAGAGAGGAGGCAGAGAGCGAGGGACAGAGAGAGAGAGAGGAGGCAGAGAGCGAGGGACAGAGAGAGAGAGAGGAGAGCGAGGGACAGAAAGAGAGAGGAGGAGAGCGAGGGACAGAAAGAGAGAGGAGGAGAGCGAGGGACAGAAAGAGAGAGAGGAGGCAGAGAGCGAGGGACAGAGAGAGAGAGAGGAGAGCGAGGGACAGAAAGAGAGAGGAGGAGAGATATGTATAGAGTGTAGTTACCTCAGGAGAGATATGTAGAGAGTGTAGTTACCTCAGGAGAGATATGTAGAGAGTGTAGTTACCTCAGGAGAGATATGTAGAGAGTGTAGTTACCTCAGGAGAGATATGTATAGAGTGTAGTTACCTCAGGAGGAGAGATATGTAGAGAGTGTAGTTACCTCAGGAGGAGAGATATGTAGAGAGTGTAGTTACCTCAGGAGGAGAGATATGTAGAGAGTGTAGTTACCTCAGGAGAGATATGTAGAGAGTGTAGTTACCTCAGGAGAGATATGTAGAGAGTGTAGTTACCTCAGGAGAGATATGTATAGAGTGTAGTTACCTCAGGAGAGATATGTAGAGAGTGTAGTTACCTCAGGAGAGATATGTATAGAGTGTAGTTACCTCAGGAGGAGAGATATGTAGAGAGTGTAGTTAGGAGGAGAGATATGTAGAGAGTGTAGTTACCTCAGGAGAGATATGTATAGAGTGTAGTTACCTCAGGAGAGATATGTAGAGAGTGTAGTTACCTCAGGAGAGTGTAGTTAGGAGGAGAGATATGTAGAGAGTGTAGTTACCTCAGGAGGAGAGATATGTAGAGAGTGTAGTTACCTCAGGAGAGATATGTAGAGAGTGTAGTTACCTCAGGAGAGATATGTAGAGAGTGTAGTTAGGAGGAGAGATATGTAGAGAGTGTAGTTACCTCAGGAGAGTGTAGTTAGGAGGAGAGATATGTAGAGAGTGTAGTTACCTCAGGAGAGATATGTAGAGAGTGTAGTTACCTCAGGGGAGATATGTAGAGAGTGTAGTTACCTCAGGAGAGATATGTAGAGAGTGTAGTTAGGAGGAGAGATATGTAGAGAGTGTAGTTACCTCAGGAGAGTGTAGTTAGGAGGAGAGATATGTAGAGAGTGTAGTTACCTCAGGAGGAGAGATAGGTAGAGAGTGTAGTTACCTCAGGAGAGATATAGGTAGAGAGTGTAGTTACCTCAGGAGGAGAGATATGTATAGAGTGTAGTTACCTCAGGAGAGATATAGGTAGAGAGTGTAGTTACCTCAGGAGAGATATAGGTAGAGAGTGTAGTTACCTCAGGAGAGATATGTATAGAGTGTAGTTACCTCAGGAGGAGAGATATGTAGAGAGTGTAGTTACCTCAGGAGGAGAGATATGTAGAGAGTGTAGTTACCTCAGGAGAGATATGTAGAGAGTGTAGTTACCTCAGGAGGAGAGATATGTAGAGAGTGTAGTTACCTCAGGAGGAGAGATATGTAGAGAGTGTAGTTACCTCAGGAGGAGAGATATGTAGAGTGTAGTTACCTCAGGAGGAGAGATATGTATAGAGTGTAGTTACCTCAGGAGGAGAGATATGTATAGAGTGTAGTTACCTCAGGAGAGATATGTATAGAGTGTAGTTACCTCAGGAGGAGAGATATGTAGAGAGTGTAGTTACTTCAGGAGAGTGTAGTTAGAAAGGAGAGATATGTAGAGAGTGTAGTTACCTCAGTAGAGTGTAGTTACCTTAGCCAGCACCTCAGGAGAAACTTCTTCGTCAGATGTCCACAGCTTCCCATTCTTGTTTCCTACAGACTGAGACACTCTTAATATATATATATATATATATATACATTACATTACCATAAGTACCTCTATTATATATACAATCCAAGCACATTACATACCCAAGTACCCCATTATATATATATATAGTACACATTACATACCCAAGTACTCTATTATATATATATACATTACATACCCAAGTACTCTATTATATATATACATTACATACCCAAGTACTCTATTATATATATATATATACATTACATACCCAAGTACTCTATTATATATATATATACATTACATACCCAAGCACCTATTATATATATATATATATATATATCCAACATACCTAAGTTATTTATTATATATATATATATATACATTACATACCCAAGTACTCTATTATATATATATATATACATTACATACCCAAGTACTCTACATACCCAAGTACTCTATTATATATATATATATACATTACATACCAAGCACTCTATTATATATATA
>NC_088413.1:30000-43550 GCF_034236695.1 Oncorhynchus nerka | reverse complement strand
CCACTACTGCATCACTGGGGGTCGCGTCTGGTTCAGCTGCAGCCAGAAGAGCCTGGAGGGATAACAGTACTGTCCTCAGAGTCACAGCTGCTGCCCTGGGAGACAGGAAGAGGAGGGGCTATAGAGAGAGGAGGGGTTAGAGAGAGGAGGTTCTGGCCCTGGGGGAGACAGGAATGAGGAGGGGTAGAGAGGAGAGTAGGGGTTAGAGAGAGGAGGTGCTGCACCTGGGAGACAGGAAGAGGAGGGGTTAGAGAGAGGAGGGGTTAGGAGAGAGGAGGTGCTGCCCTGGGAGGCGGAGAGAGAGGAGGAGTTATAGGGAGAGGGAGGGGAGTTGTAGGGAGAGAGGAGGAGTTGCGGTGGAGAGAGGGTTATGGGAGGAGGAGGTTGTGAGAGAGGGTTGCAGGGAGAGAAGGAGTTGTAGGGAGAGAGGAGGAGTTGTAGGGAAGAGGAGGTGCTGCCTGGGGACGAAGCGGTAGGGAGAGAGGGGTTATAGGGAGGAGGAGTTGTAGGGAGAGAGGAGGAGTTGTAGGGAGAGAGGAGGAGTTGTAGGGAGGAGGAGGGTTATAGGAGGAGGTTATTGCAGGAGGAGAGGAGGGGTTATAGGGAGAGAGGAGGGGTTATAGGGAGGAGTTGTAGGGAGAGAGGAGGGGTTATAGGGAGAGAGGAGGGGTTATAGGGAGAGAGGAGGAGTTGTAGGGAGAGAGGAGGTTATAGGAGGAGGGGTTATAGGAGGAGAGGAGGTTGTGGGGAGAGGAGGAGTTGTAGGGAGAGAGGAGGGTTGTGGGGGAGAGAGGAGGGGTTATAGGGAGAGAGGAGGAGTTGTAGGGAGAGGGAGGTTGTAGGGAGAGAGGAGGGGTTATAGGGAGAGAGGAGAGTTGTAGGAGAGAGGAGGAGTTGTAGGGAGAGAGGAGGAGTTTGGAGGAGAGAGGAGGAGGGGTTATAGGGAGGTTAGAGGAGGGGTTATAGGGAGAGAGGAGGAGTTGTAGGGAGAGAGGAGGAGTTGTAGGGAGAGAGGGAGAGGAGTTGTAGGGAGAGAGGAGGGTTATAGGGAGAGAGGAGGAGTTGTAGGGAGAGGAGGGGTTATAGGGAGAGAGGAGGAGTTGTAGGGAGAGAGGAGGGGTTATAGGGGAGAGAGGAGGATTTATAGGGAGAGAGGAGGAGTTGTAGGGAGAGAGGAGGGGGCTATAGGGAGAGAGGAGGAGTTGTAGGGAGGGGAGGAGGAGTTGTAGGGAGAGAGGAGGGGTTATAGGGAGGGAGGAGGAGTTGTGAGGGAGAGAGGAGGGGTTATAGGGAGAGAGGAGGGGTTGTAGGGAGAGAGGGGAGGGGTTATAGGGGAGAGGAGGAGTTGTAGGGGAGAGGAGGAGTTGTAGGGAGAGAGGAGTTGTAGGGAGAGAGGAGGGGTTATGGGGAGGAGAGGAGTTGTAGGAGAGGAGGGGTTAAGGGGAGAGAGGAGGGAGTTGTAGGGGAGAGGAGGGTTAGGCAGGAGGAAGGAGTTGTAGGGAGGGAGGGGTTACAGGAGAGAGGAGGAGTTGTAGGGAGAAGGAGGAGTTGTAGGAGAGAGGAGGAGTTGCAGGGAGAGAGGAGGAGTTGTAGGGAGAGAGGAGTTGTAGGGAGAGGAGGGGTTATAGGGAGGAGGAGTTGTAGGGAGAGAGGAGGGGTTATAGGGAGAGAGGAGGGGTTATTATAGGGAGAGAGGAGGGTTAGTAGGGAGAGAGGGAGGTTGGGGAGAGAGAGGAGGAGTTGTAGGGAGAGAGGAGGGGTTATAGGGAGAGGAGGAGTTGAGGGAGAGGGAGGAGTTGTAGGAGAGAGGAGGGGTTATAGGGAGAGAGGAGGATTGTAGGGAGAGAGGAGGTTGTAGGGAGAGGAAGGTAGGGAGAGAGGAGGAGTTGTGGTGGAGAGAGGAGAGTTGAGAGGAGGTAGAGGAGGTTGTGGGAGAGGAGGAGTTGTAGGAGAGAGGGAGGTTGCAGGGGAGAGAGGAGGAGTTGTAGGAGAGAGGAGTTGTAGGGGAGAGGAGGAGTTGTAGGGAGAGGGAGGGGTTGTAGGGAGAGGAGGAGTTGTAGGGAGAGGGGAGGGGTTATAGGGAGAGAGGAGGAGTTGTGAGAGAGGAGGAGTTGTAGGAGAGAGAGGAGGGGTTATAGGGAGAGAGGAGGGGTTGTAGGAGAGAGGAGGAGTTGTGGAGAGAGGAGTTGTAGGGGAGAGAGGAGGGGTTGTAGGGAGAGGAGGAGGAAGGTTGGAGAGAGGGGTTGTAGGGAGAGGAGGAGTTGTAGGGAGAGAGGAGGGAGTTGTAGGGAGAGGAGGAGTTGTAGGGAGAGGAGGAGGTTGTAGGGGAGAGAGGAGGGTTGTGAGAGAGAGGAGGGGTTATAGGGAGAGGGGAGGAGTTGTAGGGAGAGGAGGTTATGGAGGGAGAGAGGGAGGGGCGTAACTATGTGTGACTCACCACTGGTCTTTGGAGGATGTCCAGACAGATGGCTCCTGTTACTGAGCTGATGTTGGGGTGCCAGATCTTAGTGATGAACCTCACCTGGGGAGAGAGAGGGGTGTTAAACACAAGATAGTAGTGTACCATCATAGTGACTCTTAAAGGGATGTGTTTCTTACCTTGGGAGGAGGATTAAAGGGATGCGTTTCTTACCTTGGGAGGGTAATTAAAGGGATGTGTTTCTTACCTTGGGAGGAGGATTAAAGGGATGTGTTTCTTACCTTGGGAGGGTAATTAAAGGGATGTGTTTCTTACCTTGGGAGGAGGATTAAAGGGATGTGTTTCTTACCTTGGGAGGGTAATTAAAGGGATGTGTTTCTTACCTTGGGAGGAGGGTTAAAGGGATGTGTTTCTTACCTTGGGAGGAGGATTAAAGGGATGTGTTTCTTACCTTGGGAGGAGGATTAAAGGGATGTGTTTCTTACCTTGAGAGGATTAAAGGGATGTGTTTCTTACCTTGAGAGGATTAAAGGGATGTGTTTCTTACCTTGAAAGGATTAAAGGGATGTGTTTCTTACCTTGAGAGGATTAAAGGGATGTGTTTCTTACCTAGGGAGGGTTAAAGGGATGTGTTTCTTACCTTGGGAGGAGGATTAAAGGATTTTTCCTTGGGAGGGTAATTAAAGGATGTGTTTCTTACCTTAGAGGTAATTAAAGGGATGTGTTTCTACCTTGGGAGGGTTAAAGGGATGTGTTTACCTTGGGAGGAGGGTTAAAGGATGTGTTTCTTACCTTGGGAGGAGGGTTAAAGGATGTTTCTTACATTCGGGAGGAGGATTAAAGGATGTGTTTCTACCTTGGGAGGAGGATTAAAGGGATGTGTTTCTACCTTTGGGAGGGTTAAGGGATGTGTTTCTTACCTTGGGAGGAGGATTAAAGGATGTGTTTCTTACCTGCAGGAGGAGGGTTAAAGGGATGTGTTCTTACCTTGGGAGGGTTAAAGGGATGTGTTTTTACCTTGGGAGGAGGATTAAGGGGGATGTGTTCTTACCAGAGGAGGATTAAAGGGATTTGTTTCTTACCTTGGGAGGATTAAAGGATGTGTTTCTTACCTTGGGAGGGTTGAGATGTGTTTCTTACCTTGGAAGGTAATTAAAGGGATGCGGTTTCTTACCTGAGAGGGTTAAAGGATGTGTTTCTTACCTTGGGAGGAGGATTAAAGGGATGTGTTTCTTACCTTGGGAGGGTTAAAGGGATGTGTTTCTTACCTTGGGAGGGTCAGGATTAAAGGATGTGTTTCTTACCTTGGGAGGAGGGTTAAAGGGATGTGTTTCTTACCTTGGGAGGAGGGTTAAAGGGATGTGTTTCTTACCTTGGGAGGAGGATTAAAGGGATGTGTTTCTTACCTTGGGAGGATTAAAGGGATGTGTTTCTTACCTTGGGAGGAGGATTAAAGGGATGTGTTTCTTACCTTGGGAGGATTAAAGGGATGTGTTTCTTACCTTGGGAGGGTAATTAAAGGGATGTGTTTCTTACCTTGGGAGGGTAATTAAAGGGATGTGTTTCTTACCTTGGGAGGATTAAAGGGATGTGTTTCTTACCTCCTGGGAGATAATTAAAGGGATGTGTTTCTTACCTTGGGAGGGTAATTAAAGGGATGTGTTTCTTACCTTGGGAGGGTAATTAAAGGGATGTGTTTCTTACCTTGGGAGGGTAATTAAAGGGATGTGTTTCTTACCTTGGGAGGAGGATTAAAGGGATGTGTTTCTTACCTTGGGAGGGTAATTAAAGGGATGTGTTTCTTACCTTGGGAGGGTAATTAAAGGGATGTGTTTCTTACCTAGGGAGGGTAATTAAAGGGATGTGTTTCTTACCTTGGGAGGGTAATTAAAGGGATGTGTTTCTTACCTTGGGAGGATTAAAGGGATGTGTTTCTTACCTTGGGAGGAGGATTAAAGGGATGTGTTTCTTACCTTGGGAGGATTAAAGGGATGTGTTTCTTACCTTGGGAGGGTAATTAAAGGGATGTGTTTCTTACCTTGGGAGGAGGGTTAAAGGGATGTGTTTCTTACCTTGGGAGGGTAATTAAAGGGATGTGTTTCTTACCTTGGGAGGGTAATTAAAGGGATGTGTTTCTTACCTTGGGAGGGTTAAAGGGATACGTTTCTGGGATTTTGATTTCCAGTTGAAATCTGCCACCTTAGAAAGGAGAAAAAACAGTGCATATATGATCTGTATTGATGTGTGTCTGTGTGTGTGTGTGTGTGAACCTTGGCGTGATCCTGGACAACACCCTGTCGTTCTCAACTAACATCAAGGCGGTGGCCCGTTCTTGTAGGTTCATGCTCTACAACATCCGCAGAGTACGACCCTGCCTCACACAGGAAGCGGCGCAGGTCCTAATCCAGGCACTCGTCATCTCCCGTCTGGATTACTGCAACTCGCTGTTGGCTGGGCTCCCTGCCTGTGCCATTAAACCCCTACAACTCATCCAGAACGCCGCAGCCCGTCTGGTGTTCAACCTTCCCAAGTTCTCTCACGTCACCCCGCTCCTCCGCTCTCTCCACTGGCTTCCAGTTGAAGCTCGCATCCGCTACAAGACCATGGTGCTTGCCTACGGAGCTGTGAGGGGAACGGCACCTCAGTACCTCCAGGCTCTGATCAGGCCCTACACCCAAACAAGGGCACTGCGTTCATCCACCTCTGGCCTGCTCGCCTCCCTACCACTGAGGAAGTACAGTTCCCGCGCAGCCCAGTCAAAACTGTTCGCTGCTCTGGCCCCCCAATGGTGGAACAAACTCCCTCACGACTCCAGGACAGCGGAGTCAATCACCACCTTCCGGAGACACCTGAAACCCCACCTCTTTAAGGAATACCTAGGATAGGATAAAGTAATACTTCTCACCCCCCCCCCCTTAAAAGATTTAGATGCACTATTGTAAAGTGGCTGTTCCACTGGATGTCTTAAGGTGAACGCACCAATTTGTAAGTCGCTCTGGATAAGAGCGTCTGCTAAATGACTTAAATGTAAATGTAAATGAGTGTGTGTGTGTGTGTCACCTTCGTACGGCGTGTCTGGTGGTCCTGCGATCTCTCCTCGCAGCTCTGTGAAGTTTTCATCTACCAGATCCACCTTGATCTGGTTTTTACTCGTCTGTCAGAGAAAGAGAGGGATGGAGGGAGAGGGATGAGGAGAGAGGGAGGGAGAGGGATGAAGGGAGAGGGATGAGGAGGGAGAGGGATGAAGGGAGAGGGATGAGGAGAGAGAGGGAGGGAGGGAGAGGGATGAGGAGAGAGAGGGATGGAGAGAGAGGGAGGGAGAGGGATGAGGAGAGAGAGGGAAGGAGAGGGATGAGGAGAGAGATGAGGAGAGAGGGAGGGAGGGGGATGAGGAGAGAGATGAGGAGAGAGGGAGGGAGAGGGATGAGGAGAGAGGGAGGGAGAGGGATGAGGAGAGAGGGATGGAGGGATGAGGAGAGAGATGAGGAGAGAGGGATGAGGAGAGAGGGATGGAGAGGGATGAGGAGAGAGGGATGGAGAGAGGGAGGGATGAGGAGAGAGGGAGAGGGATGAAGGGAGGAGGGGAGGGATGAAGAGAAAGGGAGAGGGGGAAGAGAGAGGGAGAGGGATGAAGAGGGAGAAGAGAGAGGGATGAAGGGAAATGAAGAGGGGGAAGAGAGAGGGAGAGGGATGAAGAGGGGAAGAGGGATGAAGAGAGATTGTGGTTCCGTGAGGACCTTCTTCATTGACAAGTCCGTCCATCAGACCCCATCAACACAGTTATAGCAGTAGCCCACTGTCTGCCCCAATACTTCCCTTTGTTCTTATTGAAACAGGACATGGGAGATCCACATTTCATTTAGCAAGCTAAACAACTAAACAGTCTCTCATGATGTGCTATATTAAAGAACTGACAACAGTCTAGCTATCTAGCTACAGGGTCCAAAACTTCCTAAATAAATAATGTCTTCATAGCAAAGACACGAGCTTATTACGTAGTGAGAGGGGTGCACCGAGGCAGCTGTCAAACCAGCAGGCTAGCTAACAAGCTAGCTACCCTGTATTAGCTACCTAGCAACACAAGTTTTCTCCTTCAGCTAGTTAGCTTATGTCAGCTACAAAAACGTCAACACAGGGAGGATAAAAACAAACTATTTTTTAGCATCTTGACAACTATTTGGGCTGACACTCGACATTTTGGCGTTAGGGGCTTTTGTTTTTGGTTTGTATGGGGTTTTGTCTTGTTATCTGTCGCAGGCCTGTCCCCTTTGGGCTAACATCCGCGATATTTCCTGATCTGTGTCGCCGACACCCTTTCACTTCGCACCGGGCATGTTGTCGCTCAATCACCGATAAAGTTCCCCTCGATAGGGCCTCGCTTGTTTTCCGCTGCATCAGAAACGCAGATTGGATAACTCGCAAGCTAAACATGTTCCTTTGCATGACAACTTGCAAAACATAAACAACTACAGTTTTAATTTAAACTGGTTTAAAAAAACGATTTGCCATAAGTAACCGTAAATAGTCATAAGGATATTTTTTTTTTATCAAACCTCTTCGCTTTTCAGAACTTCTTTGAACTCCCGTTTGATCCTCTGGACCGCTATATTCGCCATGGCTCTGCCGTCGCCCTCCGTCCAGTAGCGGGATGTTACACCTGGTCGAGCCTCGGTCCACTCCCGTTGCTGTGTGGATATCTTCTGTTACACTCTCCAGCCCTCCTCTCTCTCTATCTCTCTACCTCTATATTTCTACCTCTATATTTCTACCTCTCTCTTTCTCTACCTCTCTCTCCCTCTCTCTCTCTATCTACCCCTCTCTCTCTATCTACCTCTCTCTCTCTATCTCTCTACCTCTATATTTCTACCTCTCTATCTTTCTCTCTACCTCTCTCTATCACTGTCTATCTCTCTACCTCTCTATCTTTCTCTCTACCTCTCTCTCTTTCTCTACCTCTCTCTCAATTCAATTCAATTCAATGCAAGGGCTTTATTGGCATGGGAAACATGTGTTAACATTGCCAAAGCAAGTAAGGTAGATAATATATAAAGTGAAATAAACAATAAAAATTAACAGTAAGACATCACACATACAGAAGTTTCAAAACAGTAAAGACATTACAAATGTCATATGATATATATATACAGTGTTTTAACAATGTACAAATGGTAAAGGACACAAGATAAAATAAATAAGCATAAATATGGGTTGTATTTACAATGGTGTTTGTTCTTCACTGGTTGCCCTTTTCTCGTGGCTCTCTCTCCTCTGTTTCGTTCACTCTCCTTTCTTTCCCCTCTTCAAAAACACAGCACTCCTTTCTTGAAAATGCGTGCAGCACAGTCTTGTCAGTAACTGAGCCTGGAAATATGAGCACAGTCTTGTCAGTAACTGAGCCTGGAAATATGAGCACAGTCTTGTCAGTAACTGAGCCTGGAAATATGAACACAGTCTTGTCAGTAACTGAGCCTGGAAATATGAGCACAGTCTTGTCAGTAACTGAGTCTGGAAATATGAACACAGTCTTGTCAGTAACTGAGTACAGTCTTGTCAGTAACTGAGCCTGGAAATATGAACACAGTCTTGTCAGTAACTGAGCCTGGAAATATGAGCACAGTCTTGTCAGTAACTGAGCCTGGAAATATGAACACAGTCTTGTCAGTAACTGAGCCTGGAAATATGAACACAGTCTTGTCAGTAACTGAGCCTGGAAATATGAACACAGTCTTGTCAGTAACTGAGTCTGGAAATATGAACACAGTCTTGTCAGTAACTGAGTCTGGAAATATGAACACAGTCTTGTCAGTAACTGAGCCTGGAAATATGAACACAGTCTTGTCAGTAACTGAGCCTGGAAATATGAACACAGTCTTGTCAGTAACTGAGCCTGGAAATATGAACACAGTCTTGTCAGTAACTGAGTCTGGAAATATGAACACAGTTTGTTTTTGTTGCCACAGAACTAACGTTACTAGAACATGTTTATGTGAAAGGTTGGTTTTGTGGAAATACCTAGAAAGAGGAACGTTGTTGTTGTTGTCAAGCACTGCTGTATTCCTCTGTTGAGAGTCATGTGATATGATGGGATGGTGTGAATACATCACCACTAATACCACTATTCATATGTAACTGTAAATACCACTAATACCACTATTCATATGTAACTGTAAATAACACTAATACCACTATTCATATGTAACTGTAAATAACACTAATACCACTATTCATATGTAACTGTAAATAACACTAATACCACTATTCATATGTAACTGTAAATACCACTAATACCACTATTCATATGTAACTGTAAATAACACTAATACCACTATTCATATGTAACTTTAACATGACTAAGAAGGTTATATCGGGGCCTGTGTCAAACCACAAGTGCTACATTGTAGCTGCACACAGTTTAGGAAATTCTCTCTCTGACACACAAACACAGTACATTGTCACTAATTCTCACTGTGTGTCTGTGTGTCTTGGCTACCAGTGTCCGGTATAATAGATTGCCTATTGGTCGAGGGTAAAATCACAGAGTGGAGTTGACATCTCCAGCATCTTCTCTGTTGTTATGATCTGCTGAACAGGGACAGGCCTGTGTGACATATTTTTTTTTCTCCAGACATCTCTGTCCTTTTCCGTCAACACGGATGGACTCTATATTCAGAGAAAATACAGAGGTTTTGTTTTCTCATTCACTTGAACATGAAGGTCACATGAACAGACTTTTCTGGGGGGGGGCATTTTGGGGAAAGAGATGACACAAGAGTTTACTGAGTTAATCAGCAGATATTGATTTAGTTGTATACCTGACATGTACTGTTTATTCTTCATAATATACTCCCATCTGTCACTGGGTGATTGACCATGTATGGTTTGTTTACTTTCCGCACGTCATCGCGTCTTAACTCGCTCTTGACTTGGATTGGCTGAAATCAATCAAAGTAAACCAATCGGATGTCTGAGACAGTTGAAACGCCGAGTTGAAGAAAAAAAAACGAAAGTTTCCACGTTACCACAGTCACAAAGTCAAAAATTGCTAACCTTAATGCATAACCTTAAATAGCATTTTGGTATAATTTATTTTCATACATCTTTACAATATAGCCAGTGTGGTTAAGATTTAAAATACAATTGAAAAAGAGAAATTGTAGAAATAGGCGCTATTTATGACTTTATGGCTGTGGTAACTAGTGACGAGCAAAACACGAGTACCCTGTCTACTCGGAGATCTCGCGTGATGTCCGTGACGTGGCTGTCGCGTACTGTATCGAAACACAGACAGGCAGAGCTTGGGTGTTATCATTAGTTCCCCGTTTTGCAACTAAAACCACCGTTTCTATTGGACAGTAATCGGGTAGGTCCCCTCCCGTTTCGTTGGCCTCCGTTTATGGAACGTGTTGCAACAGAATTGGCATAATGAATGAGCCCCTGGAAATCTTCTACTGTACAGATGAAAACAGTTTGGCCAGCTGTGGCTTTCTGATAACGTGTCTACAGTCGGGAACGATAACAACAAGAAACATACATTCACTGGACTCTAAAAGCTGCGTCTGGATCAGTGTGTTCAGGTAAAGTGTCGTCTCTCTGTCCCTTCAATAACACGGCAAAACGCAAATGCACTGGCAGCGCTGGGTAAAAGTACTGAATCTTACAGGGTAGGTAGCATAAACGCATCCACACGTAACGAATTAAGTTTTGAATATAATATGCATCAAAAGCTCCAATGCGAAGTTGCACATCTATTTGGCTAGACGGCACCAACAGATCTGGGTTCAGGCTAGACGGCACCAACAGATCTGGGTCCAGGCTAGACGGCACCAACAGATCTGGGTCCAGGCTAGACGGCACCAACAGATCTGGGTCCAGGCTAGACGGCACCAACAGATCTGGGTCCAGGCTAGACGGCACCAACAGATCTGGGTCCAGGTTAGACGGCACCAACAGAAGTTGCACCTATATATTTTCGAGTTTTTACATAAAACGGATCAGAGAACCGAAGTCATGCCGGAAAAGAACATTTCGGTGTGTGACGTAATATGGAGGACCTGTAAATGTCATGTAAAACTCCCGACAAAAAAAAATAACTTCACTTCAAATTATCCGCAGTCATGACTTCTGGTTTCAATTCAATTGTATCAGCCAACTTACAAAAGCAAATTACTTTTATGAATGTATAGGTACAAAATAAGTTTGCCATCTTGCTAGCCAACTATAGCCTTTTACTAACTGTTAAGTACTGCGTGAACCAGTTGCTATCAACGCTTAGCTTACAGCTACATTAAAGGAAACAAACGTTTTGAAATACATAACGCCCAACCACTTATTAAATAATGTTGCCGGTATATGCAGTTATCTTAGGACACTGTTTGTTTTAGTTTAGTTTTATTGTTCCATAATACAAGACAGGAGGACTTTGTCAGCCTTGGATGTGTACGCCCAGAGACTAGCTGCTAACTAGTTACAGTTGGGGCGGCAGGGTAGCCTAGTGGTTAGAGTGTAGAGGCGGCAGGGTAGCCTAGTGGTTAGAGTGTAGAGGCGGCAGGGTAGCCTAGTGGTTAGAGTGTAGAGGCGGCAGGGTAGCCTAGTGGTTAGAGTGTAGAGGCGGCAGGGTAGCCTAGTGGTTAGAGTGTAGAGGTGGCAGGGTAGCCTAGTGGTTAGAGTGTAGAGGAGGTAGGTAGCCTAGTGGTTAGAGTGTAGAGGCGGCAGGATAGCCTAGTGGTTAGAGTGTTGGACTAGTAACTGAAAGGTTGCAAGTTCAAATCCCCAAGCTGACAAGGTACAAATCTGTTGTTCTGCCCCTGAACAGGCAGTTAACCCACTGTTCCTAGGCCGTCATTGAAAATAAGAATTAGTTCTTAACTGACTTGCCTGGTTAAATAAAGGTTAAAAAAAATATATATATATAAAACATAAAAAATATTGAACTGAAGAGGCTGATGCCAAAACCACCAAAATACTATATATATAGTATATATATCTATTCTATATTACTCTACGTTTCTAGAAACATTTTAGACTTTTTAACTAGTGTTAGGGTTGCGTAATACAGGATAAAATACAGGATCCAACACTAGCCAAATAGAGGTGCAACTTCGCATTGGAGCTTTTGAGCTTTTATATTCAAAACTTAATTCGTTACGTGTGGATGCGTTTATGCTATCAAAATAATTTCACAAATGCAACATTATTTTGTTGAGTGACATGTTTGTGGCCGTTTGTCTTCTGTTGACACACAGGTGTTCAGAGACTCAGATAATTCATCAGGTCGTCCACAGGTGTTCAGAGACTCAGATAATTCAGCAGGTCGTCCACAGGTGTTCAGAGACTCAGATAATTCATCAGGTCGTCCACAGGTGTTCAGAGACTCAGATAATTCATCAGGTCGTCCACAGGTGTTCAGAGACTCAGATAATTCATCAGGTCGTCCACAGGTGTTCAGAGACTCAGATAATTCAGCAGGTCGTCCACAGGTGTTCAGAGACTCAGATAATTAATCAGGTCGTCCACAGGTGTTCAGAGACTCAGATAATTCAGCAGGTCGTCCACAGGTGTTCAGAGACTCAGATAATTCATCAGGTCGTCCACAGGTGTTCAGAGACTCAGATAATTCAGCAGGTCGTCCACAGGTGTTCAGA
The DNA here is from genome assembly GCF_034236695.1 of Oncorhynchus nerka. Classification (NCBI taxonomy): domain Eukaryota; kingdom Metazoa; phylum Chordata; class Actinopteri; order Salmoniformes; family Salmonidae; genus Oncorhynchus; species Oncorhynchus nerka. The sequence goes on along the minus strand of NC_088413.1, from coordinate 31,490 downwards.
GACTCAGATAATTCAGCAGGTCGTCCACAGGTGTTCAGAGACTCAGATAATTAATCAGGTCTGTTGACCACAGGTGTTCAGAGACTCAGATAATTCAGCAGGTCGTCCACAGGTGTTCAGAGACTCAGATAATTCACCAGGTCGTCCACAGGTGTTCAGAGACTCAGATAATTCATCAGGTCGTCCACAGGTGTTCAGAGACTCAGATAATTCACCAGGTCGTCCACAGGTGTTCAGAGACTCAGATAATTAATCAGGTCGTCCACAGGTGTTCAGAGACTCAGATAATTCACCAGGTCGTCCACAGGTGTTCAGAGACTCAGATAATTCACCAGGTCGTCCACAGGTGTTCAGAGACTCAGATAATTCATCAGGTCGTCCACAGGTGTTCAGAGACTCAGATAATTCATCAGGTCGTCCACAGGTGTTCAGAGACTCAGATAATTCACCAGGTCGTCCACAGGTGTTCAGAGACTCAGATAATTCATCAGGTCGTCCACAGGTGTTCAGAGACTCAGATAATTCATCAGGTCGTCCACAGGTGTTCAGAGACTCAGATAATTCATCAGGTCGTCCACAGGTGTTCAGAGACTCAGATAATTCATCAGGTCGTCCACAGGTGTTCAGAGACTCAGATAATTCATCAGGTCGTCCACAGGTGTTCAGAGACTCAGATAATTCACCAGGTCGTCCACAGGTGTTCAGAGACTCAGATAATTCATCAGGTCGTCCACAGGTGTTCAGAGACTCAGATAATTCACCAGGTCGTCCACTCTGTCTTCAGTCTGTTTTCTCTTAATACCAAGTGACATGGAAAAACGGCCGTGTGGGAACTCTAACAATGTATCAATGTAGCCTTTTAAAAAATATATTTGTATTATTTCTAGCCAATATGAAAGGTAAGGTCCTTATGCTCCTCAAAACCTGTAGAGCAAGCGATGCCTGTTAATGTTCAGACCGAGAGTCGGGGCTCTTAACAAACCCCGCCCCCCACAGAAGATGCTTTCGTCCAATGACTCGTATGTAATGGAACTGAAAATCATGATCAAGGGCTACAGTGACGTTAGCTAACAGGCTTTAAGGAATACCTAGGATAGGATAAAGTAATCCCTCTCACCCCCCCCCCCCTTAAAAGATTTAGATGCACTATTGTAAAGTGGCTGTTCCACTGGATGTCATAAGGTGAATGAACCAATTTGTAAGTCGCTCTGGATAAGAGCGTCTGCTAAATGACTTAAATGTAAATGTAAGCATCAAACATTTGCTAACAGGCTAAGCATCTAACATTTTGCTAACATGCTAAGCATCTAACATTTTGCTAACAGGCTAAGCTAGGTAACTATGTACTGATCATTCAGTACCAGTAAAAGGCTCCAGGATCTGTTTTGTTTCTAGGGTGGTAATGTGTACCTACCTAACTAGCTAGGTAACTATGTACTGATCATTCAGCACCAGTAAAAGGCTCCAGGATCTGCTTTGTTTTACCTGTG
>NC_088413.1:0-25000 GCF_034236695.1 Oncorhynchus nerka | reverse complement strand
AACATTGAAGAGGAGACTCCGGGATGCTGGCCTTCTAGGCAGAGTTCCTCTGTCCAGTCTCAACAGTGAAGAGGAGACTCCGGGATGCTGGCCTTCTAGGCAGAGTTCCTCTGTCCAGTCTCAACAGTGAAGAGGAGACTCCGGGATGCTGGCCTTCTAGGCAGAGTTCCTCTGTCCAGTGTCTGTGTTCTTTTCCTCATACCTCATAGTCACAATACCCCATAGTGACATCACAATACCTCATAGTGACATCACAATACCCCATAGTGACATCACAATACCCCATAGTGACATCACAATACCCCATAGTGACATCACAATACCCCATAGTGACATCACAATACCCCATATTGACATCACAATACCCCACAACATTAGAGTCTGTGTTCTTTTCCCATCTTAATCTTTTATTTTATTATGGCCAGTCTGAGATATGGCTTTTTAGTTGAAACTCTGTCTAGAAGGCCAAGCATCCCGGAGGTCTAGTTTTGTGTTCGTTGAAGAGGGCGAGAGCTGCTAGACTACTTCCATTATCTCATAGGAATTGAATGATTCATTGAAAACCACAAGATCTGTCTCTCTCTGTCTGTCTGCCTGTCTGTCTGTCTCTCTGTCTGCCTGTCTGTCTCTCTGCCTGTCTGCCAGCCTGTCTGTCTCTCTGCCCGCCTGTCTGCCTCTCTCTGTCTGTCTCTCTGCCTGTCTGTCAGCCTGTCTGTCTCTCTGTCTGCCTGCCTGTCTGTCTGTCCTACTCTCTGTCTGTCTGCCTCTCTCTATCTGTTTGTCTGGTCTAATAAGGACAGAACCAACACGATCTGTAAACTCATGTTCTCTCCCCCCCCTCTCTGTCTCTCCCCCCTCTCTCCACCAGCTACGTCAGTCTCAGTCCTACTGTACAGACACAGAGTGTCCTCAGGACTGTATGTATTCTTCACCACACACTGACCCACATTTAAGCCTTGTACTGATCTGAAACAACACTTCCATTGGAGATACACACTTTGTTTTTCAGTTTGGTTATTAACGGGACTGTCTTTCTCTGTGGCCCTCCAGTACCAGGACCCAGTGGCTCAGTAGGAGGTGGAGACCTGACTGTCCCCGTGGTTCTGATGGGCTGGATGGTTCTGGTTCTGCTCCTCTTCCTCCTCAGACCCAACAGCCTCAGAGGATCCCCAGCGCCGCCTGCCGGCAAACCTACTGGACCTCACAGTGTAGGTATGGAGGGAGGAGGAGGGATAGAGGGAACCTACTGGACCTCACAGTGTAGGTATGGAGGGAGGAGGAGGAGGGAACCTACTGGACCTCACAGTGTAGGTATGGAGGAGGAGGAGGGATAGAGGGAACCTACTGGACCTCACAGTGTAGGTATGGAGGAGGAGGAGGGATAGAGGGGAACCTACTGGACCTCACAGTGTAGGTATGGAGGGAGGAGGAGGGATAGATGGAACCTACTGGACCTCACAGTGTAGGTATGGAGGGGAGGAGGAGGGATAGAGGGAACCTACTGGACCTCACAGTGTAGGTATGGAGGGAGGAGGAGGGAACCTACTGGACCTCACAGTGTAGGTATGGGAGGGAGGAGGAGGGATAGAGGGAACCTACTGGACCTCACAGTGTAGGTATGGAGGAGGAGGAGGGATAGAGGGAACCTACTGGACCTCACAGTGTAGGTATGGAGGGAGGAGGAGGGATAGAGGGAACCTACTGGACCTCACAGTGTAGGTATGGAGGGAGGAGGAGGGAACCTACTGGACCTCACAGTGTAGGTATGGAGGAACCTACTGGACCCCACAGTGTAGGTATGGAGGGAGGAGGAGGGATAGAGGGAACCTACTGGACCTCACAGTGTAGGTATGGAGGGAGGAGGAGGGAACCTACTGGACCTCACAGTGTAGGTATGGAGGGAGGAGGAGGGATAGAGGGAACCTACTGGACCTCACAGTGTAGGTATGGAGGGGAGGAGGGAACCTACTGGACCTCACAGTGTAGGTATGGAGGGAGGAGGAGGGAACCTACTGGACCTCACAGTGTAGGTATGGAGGGAGGAGGAGGGAACCTATTGGACCCACAGTGTAGGTATGGAGGGAACCTACTGGACCCCACAGTGTAGGTATGGAGGGAGGAGGAGGGAACCTACTGGACCTCACAGTGTAGGTATGGAGGGAGGAGGAGGGATAGAGGGAACCTACTGGACCTCACAGTGTAGGTATGGAGGGAGGAGGAGGGAACCTACTGGACCTCACAGTGTAGGTATGGAGGGAGGAGGAGGGAACCTACTGGACCCCACAGTGTAGGTATGGAGGGAGGAGGAGGGAACCTACTGGACCTCACAGTGTAGGTATGGAGGGAGGAGGAGGGATAGAGGGAACCTACTGGACCCCACAGTGTAGGTATAGAGGGAGGAGGAGGGAACCTACTGGACCCCACAGTGTAGGTATGGAGGGAGGAGGAGGGATAGAGGGAACCTACTGGACCTCACAGTGTAGGTATGGAGGGAGGAGGAGGGAACCTACTGGACCTCACAGTGTAGGTATGGAGGAGGAGGATGGATAGAGGGAACCTACTGGACCCCACAGTGTAGGTATAGAGGAGGAGGAGGGAACCTACTGGACCCCACAGTGTAGGTATGGAGGGAGGAGGAGGATAGAGGGAACCTACTGGACCTCACAGTGTAGGTATGGAGGGAGGAGGAGGGAACCTACTGGACCCTCACAGTGTAGGTATGGAGGGAGGAGGGAGGGATAGAGGGAACCTACTGGACCTCACAGTGTAGGTATGGAGGGAGGAGGAGGGAACCTACTGGACCTCACAGTGTAGGTATGGAGGAGGAGGGAACCTACTGGACCCCACAGTGTAGGTATGGAGGGAGGAGGAGGGAACCTACTGGACCTCACAGTGTAGGTATGGAGGAGGAGGAGGGAACCTACTGGACCCCACAGTGTAGGTATGGAGGAGGAGGAGGGAACCTACTGGACCTCACAGTGTAGGTATGGAGGGAGGGGAGGGAACCTACTGGACCTCACAGTGTAGGTATGGAGGGAGGAGGAGGGAACCTACTGGACCCACAGTGTAGGTATGGAGGGAACCTACTGGACCCACAGTGTAGGTATGGAGGGAGGAGGAGGGATAGAGGGAACCTACTGGACCTCACAGTGTAGGTATGGAGGGAGGAGGAGGGATAGAGGGAACCTACTGGACCCCAGAGTGTAGGTATGGAGGGAGGAGGAGGGAACCTACTGGACCTCACAGTGTAGGTATGGAGGGAGGAGGAGGGAACCTACTGGACCTCACAGTGTAGGTATGGAGGGAACCTACTGGACCCCACAGTGTAGGTATGGAGGGAACCTACTGGACCCCACAGTGTAGGTATGGAGGGAACCTACTGGACCCCACAGTGTAGGTATGGAGGGAGGAGGAGGGAACCTACTGGACCTCACAGTGTAGGTATGGAGGGAGGAGGAGGGAACCTACTGGACCTCACAGTGTAGGTATGGAGGGAGGAGGAGGGAACCTATTGGACCCCACAATGTAGGTATGGAGGGAGGAGGAGGGAACCTATTGGACCTCACAGTGTAGGTATGGAGGGAGGAGGAGGGAACCTACTGGACCTCACAGTGTAGGTATGGAGGGAGGAGGAGGGAACCTACTGGACCCCACAGTGTAGGTATGGAGGGAGGAGGAGGGATAGAGGGAACCTACTGGACCTCACAGTGTAGGTATGGAGGAGGAGGAGGGAACCTATTGGACCCCACAGTGTAGGTATGGAGGGAGGAGGAGGGAACCTACTGGACCTCACAGTGTAGGTATGGAGGGAGGAGGAGGAACCTACTGGACCTCACAGTGTAGGTATGGAGGGAACCTATTGGACCCCACAGTGTAGGTATGGAGGGAACCTATTGGACCCCACAGTGTAGGTATGGAGGGAACCTATTGGACCCCACAGTGTAGGTATGGAGGGAGGAGGAGGGATAGAGGGAACCTATTGGACCTCACAGTGTAGGTATGGAGGGAGGAGGAGGGATAGAGGGAACCTACTGGACCTCACAGTGTAGGTATGGAGGGAGGAGGAGGGAACCTACTGGACCTCACAGTGTAGGTATGGAGGGAGGAGGAGGGAACCTACTGGACCCCACAGTGTAGGTATGGAGGGAGGAGGAGGGATAGAGGGAACCTACTGGACCTCACAGTGTAGGTATGGAGGGAGGAGGAGGGAACCTACTGGACCCCACAGTGTAGGTATGGAGGGAGGAGGAGGGAACCTACTGGACCTCACAGTGTAGGTATGGAGGGAGGAGGAGGGAACCTACTGGACCCACAGTGTAGGTATGGAGGGAGGAGGAGGGATAGAGGGAACCTACTGGACCTCACAGTGTAGGTATGGAGGGAGGAGGAGGGAACCTATTGGACCCCACAGTGTAGGTATGGAGGGAGGAGGAGGGAACCTACTGGACCTCACAGTGTAGGTATGGAGGGAGGAGGAGGGAACCTACTGGACCTCACAGTGTAGGTATGGAGGGAGGAGGAGGGATAGAGGGAACCTACTGGACCTCAAAGTGTAGGTATGGAGGGAGGAGGAGGGAACCTACTGGACCTCACAGTGTAGGTATGGAGGGAGGAGGAGGGAACCTACTGGACCCCACAGTGTAGGTATGGAGGGGGAGGAGGGAACCTACTGGACCTCACAGTGTAGGTATGGAGGGAGGAGGAGGGAACCTACTGGACCCCACAGTGTAGGTATGGAGGGAGGAGGAGGGAACCTACTGGACCCCACAGTGTAGGTATGGAGGGAGGACGAGGGAACCTACTGGACCTCACAGTGTAGGTATGGAGGGAGGAGGAGGGAACCTACTGGACCCCACAGTGTAGGTATGGAGGGAACCTACTGGACCCCACAGTGTAGGTATGGAGGGAGGAGGAGGGATAGAGGGAACCTACTGGACCTCACAGTGTAGGTATGGAGGGAGGAGGAGGGATAGAGGGAACCTACTGGACCCCAGAGTGTAGGTATGGAGGGAGGAGGAGGGAACCTACTGGACCTCACAGTGTAGGTATGGAGGGAGGAGGAGGGAACCTACTGGACCTCACAGTGTAGGTATGGAGGGAACCTACTGGACCCCACAGTGTAGGTATGGAGGGAACCTACTGGACCCCACAGTGTAGGTATGGAGGGAACCTATTGGACCCCACAGTGTAGGTATGGAGGGAGGAGGATGGATAGAGGGAACCTATTGGACCTCACAGTGTAGGTATGGAGGGAGGAGGAGGGATAGAGGGAACCTACTGGACCTCACAGTGTAGGTATGGAGGGAGGAGGAGGGAACCTACTGGACCCCACAGTGTAGGTATGGAGGGAGGAGGAGGGAACCTACTGGACCTCACAGTGTAGGTATGGAGGGAGGAGGAGGGAACCTACTGGACCCCACAGTGTAGGTATGGAGGGAGGAGGAGGGATAGAGGGGGTGGAGAAGAGGAGGGTGGATGGAGAAGAGGAGGGTGGATGGAGAAGAGGAGGGTGGATGGAGAAGAGGAGGGAACCTACTGGACCTCACAGTGTAGGTATGGAGGGAACCTACTGGACCTCACAGTGTAGGTATGGAGGGAGGAGGAGGGATAGAGGGAACCTACTGGACCTCACAGTGTAGGTATGGAGGGAGGAGGAGGGATAGAGGGAACCTACTGGACCTCACAGTGTAGGTATGGAGGGAGGAGGAGGGAACCTATTGGACCCCACAGTGTAGGTATGGAGGGAACCTACTGGACCTCACAGTGTAGGTATGGAGGGAGGAGGATGGATAGAGGGAACCTATTGGACCTCACAGTGTAGGTATGGAGGGAGGAGGAGGGATAGAGGGAACCTACTGGACCTCACAGTGTAGGTATGGAGGGAGGAGGAGGGAACCTACTGGACCCCACAGTGTAGGTATGGAGGGAGGAGGAGGGAACCTACTGGACCTCACAGTGTAGGTATGGAGGGAGGAGGAGGGAACCTACTGGACCCCACAGTGTAGGTATGGAGGGAGGAGGAGGGATAGAGGGGGTGGAGAAGAGGAGGGTGGATGGAGAAGAGGAGGGTGGATGGAGAAGAGGAGGGTGGATGGAGAAGAGGAGGGAACCTACTGGACCTCACAGTGTAGGTATGGAGGGAGGAGGAGGGATAGAGGGAACCTACTGGACCTCACAGTGTAGGTATGGAGGGAGGAGGAGGGATAGAGGGAACCTACTGGACCTCACAGTGTAGGTATGGAGGGAGGAGGAGGGAACCTATTGGACCCCACAGTGTAGGTATGGAGGGAACCTACTGGACCTCACAGTGTAGGTATGGAGGGAGGAGGAGGGATAGAGGGAACCTACTGGACCTCACAGTGTAGGTATGGAGGGAGGAGGAGGGAACCTACTGGACCTCACAGTGTAGGTATGGAGGGAGGAGGAGGGAACCTACTGGACCTCACAGTGTAGGTATGGAGGGAACCTACTGGACCCCACAGTGTAGGTATGGAGGGAACCTACTGGACCCCACAGTGTAGGTATGGAGGGAACCTACTGGACCCCACAGTGTAGGTATGGAGGAGGAGGAGGAACCTACTGGACCTCACAGTGTAGGTATGGAGGGAGGAGGAGGGAACCTACTGGACCTCACAGTGTAGGAATGGAGGCAGGAGGAGGGAACCTATTGGACCCCACAATGTAGGTATGGAGGGAGGAGGAGGGAACCTATTGGACCTCACAGTGTAGGTATGGAGGGAGGAGGAGGGAACCTACTGGACCTCACAGTGTAGGTATGGAGGGAGGAGGAGGGAACCTACTGGACCCACAGTGTAGGTATGGAGGGAGGAGGAGGGATAGGGGAACCTACTGGACCTCACAGTGTAGGTATGGAGGGAGGAGGAGGGAACCTATTGGACCCCACAGTGTAGGTATGGAGGGAGGAGGAGGGAACCTACTGGACCTCACAGTGTAGGTATGGAGGGAGGAGGAGGGAACCTACTGGACCCCACAGTGTAGGTATGGAGGGAACCTATTGGACCCCACAGTGTAGGTATGGAGGGAACCTATTGGACCCCACAGTGTAGGTATGGAGGGAACCTATTGGACCCCACAGTGTAGGTATGGAGGGAACCTATTGGACCCCACAGTGTAGGTATGGAGGGAGGAGGAGGGATAGAGGGAACCTATTGGACCTCACAGTGTAGGTATGGAGGAGGAGGAGGGATAGAGGGAACCTACTGGACCTCACAGTGTAGGTATGGAGGGAGGAGGAGGGAACCTACTGGACCTCACAGTGTAGGTATGGAGGGAGGAGGAGGGAACCTACTGGACCCCACAGTGTAGGTATGGAGGGAGGAGGAGGGATAGAGGGAACCTACTGGACCTCACAGTGTAGGTATGGAGGGAGGAGGAGGGAACCTACTGGACCCCACAGTGTAGGTATGGAGGGAGGAGGAGGGAACCTACTGGACCTCACAGTGTAGGTATGGAGGGAGGAGGAGGGAACCTACTGGACCCCACAGTGTAGGTATGGAGGAGGAGGAGGGATAGAGGGAACGTACTGGACCTCACAGTGTAGGTATGGAGGGAGGAGGAGGGAACCTATTGGACCCACAGTGTAGGTATGGAGGGAGGAGGAGGGAACCTACTGGACCTCACAGTGTAGGTATGGAGGGGGAGGAGGAGGGAACCTACTGGACCCCACAGTGTAGGTATGGAGGGAACCTATTGGACCCACAGTGTAGGTATGGAGGGAACCTATTGGACCCCACAGTGTAGGTATGGAGGGAACCTATTGGACCCCACAGTGTAGGTATGGAGGGAACCTATTGGACCCCACAGTGTAGGTATGGAGGGAACCTATTGGACCCCACAGTGTAGGTATGGAGGGAGGAGGATGGATAGAGGGAACCTATTGGACCTCACAGTGTAGGTATGGAGGGAGGAGGAGGGATAGAGGGAACCTACTGGACCTCACAGTGTAGGTATGGAGGAGGAGGAGGAACCTACTGGACCCCACAGTGTAGGTATGGAGGGAGGAGGAGGGAACCTACTGGACCTCACAGTGTAGGTATGGAGGGAGGAGGAGGGAACCTACTGGACCCCACAGTGTAGGTATGGAGGGAGGAGGAGGGATAGAGGGGGTGGAGAAGAGGAGGGTGGATGGAGAAGAGGAGGGTGGATGGAGAAGAGGAGGAAACCTACTGGACCTCACAGTGTAGGTATGGAGGGAACCTACTGGACCTCACAGTGTAGGTATGGAGGGAGGAGGAGGGATAGAGGGAACCTACTGGACCTCACAGTGTAGGTATGGAGGGAGGAGGAGGGAACCTATTGGACCCCACAGTGTAGGTATGGAGGGAACCTATTGGACCCCACAGTGTAGGTATGGAGGGAGGAGGAGGGAACCTACTGGACCTCACAGTGTAGGTATGGAGGGAGGAGGAGGGAACCTACTGGACCCCACAGTGTAGGTATGGAGGGAACCTATTGGACCCCACAGTGTAGGTATGGAGGGAACCTATTGGACCCCACAGTGTAGGTATGGAGGGAACCTATTGGACCCCACAGTGTAGGTATGGAGGGAACCTATTGGACCCCACAGTGTAGGTATGGAGGGAGGAGGAGGGATAGAGGGAACCTATTGGACCTCACAGTGTAGGTATGGAGGGAGGAGGAGGGATAGAGGGAACCTACTGGACCTCACAGTGTAGGTATGGAGGGAGGAGGAGGGAACCTACTGGACCTCACAGTGTAGGTATGGAGGGAGGAGGAGGGAACCTACTGGACCCCACAGTGTAGGTATGGAGGGAGGAGGAGGGATAGAGGGAACCTACTGGACCTCACAGTGTAGGTATGGAGGAGGAGGGGAACCTACTGGACCCCACAGTGTAGGTATGGAGGGAGGAGGAGGGAACCTACTGGACCCCACAGTGTAGGTATGGAGGGAACCTACTGGACCCCACAGTGTAGGTATGGAGGGAGGAGGAGGGATAGAGGGAACCTACTGGACCTCACAGTGTAGGTATGGAGGGAGGAGGAGGGAACCTATTGGACCCCACAGTGTAGGTATGGAGGGAGGAGGAGGGAACCTACTGGACCTCACAGTGTAGGTATGGAGGGAGGAGGAGGGAACCTACTGGACCTCACAGTGTAGGTATGGAGGGAGGAGGAGGGAGGGAACCTACTGGACCTCACAGTGTAGGTATGGAGGGAGGAGGAGGGAACCTACTGGACCTCACAGTGTAGGTATGGAGGGAGGAGGAGGGAACCTACTGGACCCCACAGTGTAGGTATGGAGGGAGGAGGAGGGAACCTACTGGACCTCACAGTGTAGGTATGGAGGGAGGAGGAGGGAACCTACTGGACCCCACAGTGTAGGTATGGAGGGAGGAGGAGGGAACCTACTGGACAGTGTGGTATGGAGGGAGGAGGAATGAACCTACTGGACCTCACAGTGTAGGTATGGAGGGAACCTACTGGACCCCACAGTGTAGGTATGGAGGGAACCTACTGGACCTCACAGTGTAGGTATGGAGGGAGGAGGAGGGATAGAGGGAACCTACTGGACCTCACAGTGTAGGTATGGAGGGAGGAGGAGGGATAGAGGAACCTACTGGACCTCAGAGTGTAGGTATGGAGGGAGGAGGAGGGAACCTACTGGACCTCACAGTGTAGGTATGGAGGGAGGAGGAGGGAACCTACTGGACCTCACAGTGTAGGTATGGAGGGAACCTACTGGACCCCACAGTGTAGGTATGGAGAGGGAACCTACTGGACCCCACAGTGTAGGTATGGAGGGAACCTATTGGACCCCACAGTGTAGGTATGGAGGGGAGGAGGATGGATAGGGGAACCTATTGGACCTCACAGTGTAGGTATGGAGGGAGGAGGAGGGATAGAGGGAACCTACTGGACCTCACAGTGTAGGTATGGAGGGAGGAGGAGGGAACCTACTGGACCCCACAGTGTAGGTATGGAGGGAGGAGGAGGGAACCTACTGGACCTCACAGTGTAGGTATGGAGGGAGGAGGAGGGAACCTACTGGACCCCACAGTGTAGGTATGGAGGGAGGAGGAGGGATAGGGGGGGTGGAGAAGAGGAGGGTGGATGGAGAAGAGGAGGGTGGATGGAGAAGAGGAGGGTGGATGGAGAAGAGGAGGGAACCTACTGGACCTCACAGTGTAGGTATGGAGGGAACCTACTGGACCTCACAGTGTAGGTATGGAGGGAGGAGGAGGGATAGAGGGAACCTACTGGACCTCACAGTGTAGGTATGGAGGGAGGAGGAGGGAACCTACTGGACCTCACAGTGTAGGTATGGAGGGAGGAGGAGGGAACCTACTGGACCTCACAGTGTAGGTATGGAGGGAGGAGGAGGGATAGAGGGAACCTACTGGACCTCACAGTGTAGGTATGGAGGGGAGGAGGAGGGAACCTACTGGACCTCACAGTGTAGGTATGGAGGGAGGAGGAGGGAACCTACTGGACCCACAGTGTAGGTATGGAGGGAGGAGGAGGGAACCTACTGGACCTCACAGTGTAGGTATGGAGGGAGGAGGAGGGAACCTACTGGACCTCACAGTGTAGGTATGGAGGGAGGAGGAGGGAACCTATTGGACCCCACAGTGTAGGTATGGAGGGAACCTACTGGACCTCACAGTGTAGGTATGGAGGGAGGAGGAGGGAACCTATTGGACCCCACAGTGTAGGTATGGAGGGAACCTACTGGACCCACAGTGTAGGTATGGAGGGAGGAGGAGGGATAGAGGGAACCTACTGGACCTCACAGTGTAGGTATGGAGGGAGGAGGAGGGGGAGGGAACCTACTGGACCCCACAGTGTAGGTATGGAGGGAGGAGGAGGGAACCTACTGGACCTCACAGTGTAGGTATGGAGGGAGGAGGAGGGAACCTACTGGACCTCACAGTGTAGGTATGGAGGGAACCTACTGGACCCCACAGTGTAGGTATGGAGGGAACCTACTGGACCCCACAGTGTAGGTATGGAGGGAACCTATTGGACCCCACAGTGTAGGTATGGAGGGAGGAGGATGGATAGAGGGAACCTATTGGACCTCACAGTGTAGGTATGGAGGGAGGAGGAGGGATAGAGGGAACCTACTGGACCTCACAGTGTAGGTATGGAGGGAGGAGGAGGGAACCTACTGGACCCCACAGTGTAGGTATGGAGGGAGGAGGAGGGAACCTACTGGACCTCACAGTGTAGGTATGGAGGGGAGGAGGAGGGAACCTACTGGACCCCACAGTGATGGAGAAGAGGAGGTGGATGGAGGGAACCTACTGGACCTCACAGTGTAGGTATGGAGGGAACCTACTGGACCTCACAGTGTAGGTATGGAGGGAGGAGGAGGGATAGAGGGAACCTACTGGACCTCACAGTGTAGGTATGGAGGGAGGAGGAGGGATAGAGGGAACCTACTGGACCTCACAGTGTGGAGGGGAGGAGGAGGAACCTATTGGAGTGGGATGGAGGGAACCTACTGGACCTCACAGTGTAGGTATGGAGGGAGGAGGATGGATAGAGGGAACCTACTGGACCTCACAGTGTAGGTATGGAGGAGGAGGGAGGGAACCTACTGGACCTCACAGTGTAGGTATGGAGGGAGGAGGAGGGAACCTACTGGACCCCACAGTGTAGGTATGGAGGGAGGAGGAGGGAACCTACTGGACCTCACAGTGTAGGTATGGAGGGAGGAGGAGGGAACCTACTGGACCCCACAGTGTAGGTATGGAGGAGGAGGAGGGATAGAGGGGGTGGAGAAGAGGAGGGTGGATGGAGAAGAGGAGGGTGGATGGAGAAGAGGAGGGTGGATGGAGAAGAGGAGGGAACCTACTGGACCTCACAGTGTAGGTATGGAGGGAACCTACTGGACCTCACAGTGTAGGTATGGAGGGAGGAGGAGGGATAGAGGGAACCTACTGGACCTCACAGTGTAGGTATGGAGGGAGGAGGAGGGATAGAGGGAACCTACTGGACCTCACAGTGTAGGTATGGAGGGAGGAGGAGGGAACCTATTGGACCCCACAGTGTAGGTATGGAGGGAACCTACTGGACCTCACAGTGTAGGTATGGAGGGAGGAGGAGGGATAGAGGGAACCTACTGGACCTCACAGTGTAGGTATGGAGGGAGGAGGAGGGAACCTACTGGACCTCACAGTGTAGGTATGGAGGGAGGAGGAGGGAACCTACTGGACCTCACAGTGTAGGTATGGAGGGAACCTACTGGACCCCACAGTGTAGGTATGGAGGGAACCTACTGGACCCCACAGTGTAGGTATGGAGGGAACCTACTGGACCCCACAGTGTAGGTATGGAGGGAGGAGGAGGGAACCTACTGGACCTCACAGTGTAGGTATGGAGGGAGGAGGAGGGAACCTACTGGACCTCACAGTGTAGGTATGGAGGGAGGAGGAGGGAACCTATTGGACCCACAATGTAGGTATGGAGGGAGGAGGAGGGAACCTATTGGACCTCACAGTGTAGGTATGGAGGGAGGAGGAGGGAACCTACTGGACCTCACAGTGTAGGTATGGAGGGAGGAGGAGGGAACCTACTGGACCCCACAGTGTAGGTATGGAGGGAGGAGGAGGGATAGAGGGAACCTACTGGACCTCACAGTGTAGGTATGGAGGGAGGAGGAGGGAACCTATTGGACCCCACAGTGTAGGTATGGAGGGAGGAGGAGGGAACCTACTGGACCTCACAGTGTAGGTATGGGGGAGGAGGAGGAACCTACTGGACCCACAGTGTAGGTATGGAGGGAACCTATTGGACCCCACAGTGTAGGTATGGAGGGAACCTATTGGACCCCACAGTGTAGGTATGGAGGGAACCTATTGGACCCCACAGTGTAGGTATGGAGGGAACCTATTGGACCCCACAGTGTAGGTATGGAGGGAGGAGGAGGGATAGAGGGAACCTATTGGACCTCACAGTGTAGGTATGGAGGGAGGAGGAGGGATAGAGGGAACCTACTGGACCTCACAGTGTAGGTATGGAGGGAGGAGGAGGGAACCTACTGGACCTCACAGTGTAGGTATGGAGGGAGGAGGAGGGAACCTACTGGACCCACAGTGTGTAGGTATGGAGGGAGGAGGAGGGATAGAGGGAACCTACTGGACCTCACAGTGTAGGTATGGAGGGAGGAGGAGGGAACCTACTGGACCCCACAGTGTAGGTATGGAGGGAGGAGGAGGGAACCTACTGGACCTCACAGTGTAGGTATGGAGGGAGGAGGAGGGAACCTACTGGACCCCACAGTGTAGGTATGGAGGGAGGAGGAGGGATAGAGGGAACCTACTGGACCTCACAGTGTAGGTATGGAGGGAGGAGGAGGGAACCTATTGGACCCCACAGTGTAGGTATGGAGGGAGGAGGAGGGAACCTACTGGACCTCACAGTGTAGGTATGGAGGGAGGAGGAGGGAACCTACTGGACCCCACAGTGTAGGTATGGAGGAACCTATTGGACCCCACAGTGTAGGTATGGAGGGAACCTATTGGACCCCACAGTGGAGGATGGAGGGAACCTATTGGACCTCACAGTGTAGGTATGGAGGGAACCTATTGGACCCCACAGTGTAGGTATGGAGGGAACCTATTGGACCCACAGTGTAGGTATGGAGGAGGATGGATAGAGGGAACCTATTGGACCTCACAGTGTAGGTATGGAGGGAGGAGGAGGGGAGGGAACCTACTGGACCTCACAGTGTAGGTATGGAGGGAGGAGGAGGGAACCTACTGGACCCCACAGTGTAGGTATGGAGGGAGGAGGAGGGAACCTACTGGACCTCACAGTGTAGGTATGGAGGGAGGAGGAGGGAACCTACTGGACCCCACAGTGTAGGTATGGAGGGAGGAGGAGGGATAGAGGGGGTGGAGAAGAGGAGGGTGGATGGAGAAGAGGAGGGTGGATGGAGAAGAGGAGGGTGGATGGAGAAGAGGAGGAAACCTACTGGACCTCACAGTGTAGGTATGGAGGGACTGGACCTCACAGGAGGTATGGAGGGAGGAGGAGGGATAGAGGGAACCTACTGGACCCCACAGTGTAGGTATGGAGGGAGGAGGAGGGATAGAGGGAACCTACTGGACCTCACAGTGTAGGTATGGAGGGAGGAGGAGGGAACCTACTGGACCTCACAGTGTAGGTATGGAGGGAACCTACTGGACCTCACAGTGTAGGTATGGAGGGAACCTACTGGACCTCACAGTGTAGGTATGGAGGGAGGAGGAGGGATAGAGGGAACCTACTGGACCTCACAGTGTAGGTATGGAGGGAGGAGGAGGGATAGAGGGAACCTACTGGACCTCACAGTGTAGGTATGGAGGAGGAGGAGGGAGGAGGAGGATGGAGGGAACCTACTGGACCTCACAGTGTAGGTATGGAGGGAGGAGGAGGGGAGGGACTGGACCTCACAGTGTAGGTATGGAGGGAGGAGGAGGGAACCTACTGGACCTCACAGTGTAGGTATGGAGGGAGGAGGAGGGAACCTACTGGACCTCACAGTGTAGGTATGGAGGGAACCTACTGGACCCCACAGTGTAGGTATGGAGGGACTGGACCCCACAGTGTAGGTATGGAGGAACCTACTGGACCCCACAGTGTAGGTATGGAGGGAGGAGGAGGGAACCTACTGGACCTCACAGTGTAGGTATGGAGGGAGGAGGAGGGAACCTACTGGACCTCACAGTGTAGGTATGGAGGAGGAGGAGGAACCTATTGGACCTCACAATGTAGGATGGAGGGAGGAGGAGGGAACCTATTGGACCTCACAGTGTAGGTATGGAGGGAGGAGGAGGGAACCTACTGGACCTCACAGTGTAGGTATGGAGGAGGAGGAGGGAACCTACTGGACCCCACAGTGTAGGTATGGAGGGAGGAGGAGGGATAGAGGGAACCTACTGGACCTCACAGTGTAGGTATGGAGGGAGGAGGAGGGAACCTATTGGACCCCACAGTGTAGGTATGGAGGGAGGAGGAGGGAACCTACTGGACCTCACAGTGTAGGTATGGAGGAGGAGGAGGGAACCTACTGGACCCCACAGTGTAGGTATGGAGGGAACCTATTGGACCCCACAGTGTAGGTATGGAGGAACCTATTGGACCCCACAGTGTAGGTATGGAGGGATTGGACCCCACAGTGTAGGTATGGAGGGAACCTACTGGACCCCACAGTGTAGGTATGGAGGGAGGAGGAGGGATAGAGGGAACCTACTGGACCTCACAGTGTAGGTATGGAGGGAGGAGGAGGGATAGAGGGAACCTACTGGACCTCACAGTGTAGGGTGGAGGGAGGAGGAGGGTGGACCTCACAGTGAGGATGGAGGGGAGGAGGAGGGAACCTACTGGACCCACAGTGTAGGTATGGAGGAGGAGGAGGGATAGAGGGAACCTACTGGACCTCACAGTGTAGGTATGGAGGGAGGAGGAGGGATAGAGGGAACCTACTGGACCTCACAGTGTAGGTATGGAGGGAGGAGGAGGGAACCTATTGGACCCCACAGGTAGGATGGAGGGAACCTACTGGACCTCACAGTGTAGGTATGGAGGGAGGAGGAGGGATAGAGGGAACCTACTGGACCTCACAGTGTAGGTATGGAGGGAGGAGGAGGGAACCTACTGGACCTCACAGTGTAGGTATGGAGGGAGGAGGAGGGAACCTACTGGACCTCACAGTGTAGGTATGGAGGGAACCTACTGGACCCCACAGTGTAGGTATGGAGGGAACCTACTGGACCCCACAGTGTAGGTATGGAGGGAACCTACTGGACCCCACAGTGTAGGTATGGAGGGAGGAGGAGGGAACCTACTGGACCTCACAGTGTAGGTATGGAGGGAGGAGGAGGGAACCTACTGGACCTCACAGTGTAGGTATGGAGGGAGGAGGAGGGAACCTATTGGACCCCACAATGTAGGTATGGAGGGAGGAGGAGGGAACCTATTGGACCTCACAGTGTAGGTATGGAGGGAGGAGGAGGGAACCTACTGGACCTCACAGTGTAGGTATGGAGGGAGGAGGAGGGAACCTACTGGACCCCACAGTGTAGGTATGGAGGGAGGAGGAGGGATAGAGGGAACCTACTGGACCTCACAGTGTAGGTATGGAGGGAGGAGGAGGGAACCTATTGGACCCCACAGTGTAGGTATGGAGGGAGGAGGAGGGAACCTACTGGACCTCACAGTGTAGGTATGGAGGGAGGAGGAGGGAACCTACTGGACCCCACAGTGTAGGTATGGAGGGAACCTATTGGACCCCACAGTGTAGGTATGGAGGGAACCTATTGGACCCCACAGTGTAGGTATGGAGGGAACCTATTGGACCCCACAGTGTAGGTATGGAGGGAACCTATTGGACCCCACAGTGTAGGTATGGAGGGAGGAGGAGGGATAGAGGGAACCTATTGGACCTCACAGTGTAGGTATGGAGGGAGGAGGAGGGATAGAGGGAACCTACTGGACCTCACAGTGTAGGTATGGAGGGAGGAGGAGGGAACCTACTGGACCTCACAGTGTAGGTATGGAGGGAGGAGGAGGGAACCTACTGGACCCCACAGTGTAGGTATGGAGGGAGGAGGAGGGATAGAGGGAACCTACTGGACCTCACAGTGTAGGTATGGAGGGAGGAGGAGGGAACCTACTGGACCCCACAGTGTAGGTATGGAGGAGGAGGAGGGAACCTACTGGACCTCACAGTGTAGGTATGGAGGGAGGAGGAGGGAACCTACTGGACCCCACAGTGTAGGTATGGAGGGAGGAGGAGGGATAGAGGGAACGTACTGGACCTCACAGTGTAGGTATGGAGGGAGGAGGAGGGAACCTATTGGACCCCACAGTGTAGGTATGGAGGGAGGAGGAGGGAACCTACTGGACCTCACAGTGTAGGTATGGAGGGAGGAGGAGGGAACCTACTGGACCCCACAGTGTAGGTATGGAGGGAACCTATTGGACCCCACAGTGTAGGTATGGAGGGAACCTATTGGACCCCACAGTGTAGGTATGGAGGGAACCTATTGGACCCCACAGTGTAGGTATGGAGGGAACCTATTGGACCCCACAGTGTAGGTATGGAGGGAACCTAGTGGACCCCACAGTGTAGGTATGGAGGGAGGAGGATGGATAGAGGGAACCTATTGGACCTCACAGTGTAGGTATGGAGGGAGGAGGAGGGATAGAGGGAACCTACTGGACCTCACAGTGTAGGTATGGAGGGAGGAGGAGGGAACCTACTGGACCTCACAGGTATGGAGGAACCTACTGGACCTCACAGTGGAGGGAGGAGGAGGAGGAACCTACTGGACCTCACAGTGTAGGTATGGAGGGAGGAGGAGGGAACCTACTGGACCTCACAGTGTAGGTATGGAGGGAGGAGGAGGGGATGGAGGGGAGGAGGAGGGGGTGGAGAAGAGGAGTGGATGGAGAAGAGGAGGGTGGGAAGAGGAGGGTGGATGGAGAAGAGGAGGAAACCTACTGGACCTCACAGTGTAGGTATGGAGGGAACCTACTGGACCTCACAGTGTAGGTATGGAGGGAGGGAGGGGAGGGACTGGACCTCAGAGAGGGAACCTACTGGACCTCACAGTGTAGGTATGGAGGGAGGAGGAGGGATTGGACCCCACAGTGTAGGTATGGAGGGAACCTACTGGACCTCACAGTGTAGGTATGGAGGAGGAGGGAGGGAACCTATTGGACCTCACAGTGTAGGTATGGAGGGAGGAGGAGGGAACCTACTGGACCTCACAGTGTAGGTATGGAGGAGGAGGAGGGAACCTACTGGACCTCACAGTGTAGGTATGGAGGGAGGAGGAGGGAACCTACTGGACCTCACAGTGTAGGTATGGAGGGAGGAGGAGGGAACCTACTGGACCTCACAGTGTAGGTATGGAGGGAGGAGGAGGGATAGAGTGGGGGTGGAGAAGAGGAGGGTGTGGAGAAGGTATGGAGAAGAGGAGGAGGAGGGAACCTACTGGACCTCACAGTGTAGGTATGGAGGGAACCTACTGGACCTCACAGTGTAGGTATGGAGGAGGAGGAGGGATAGAGGGAACCTACTGGACCTCACAGTGTAGGTATGGAGGGAGGAGGGAGGGAACCTACTGGACCTCACAGTGTAGGTATGGAGGGAGGAGGAGGGAACCTATTGGACCCCACAGTGTAGGTATGGAGGGACTGGACCTCACAGTGTAGGTATGGAGGGAGGAGGAGGGATAGAGGGAACCTACTGGACCTCACAGTGTAGGTATGGAGGGAGGAGGAGGGAACCTACTGGACCTCACAGTGTAGGTATGGAGGGAGGAGGAGGGAACCTACTGGACCTCACAGTGTAGGTATGGACTGGACCCCACAGTGAGGATGGAGGGAACCTACTGGACCCCACAGTGTAGGTAGGGACTGGACCCCACAGTGTAGGTATGGAGGAGGAGGAGGGAACCTACTGGACCTCACAGTGTAGGTATGGAGGGAGGAGGAGGGAACCTACTGGACCTCACAGTGTAGGTATGGAGGGAGGAGGGGAACCTATTGGACCCCACAGTGTAGGTATGGAGGAGGAGGAGGGGAACCTATTGGACCTCACAGTGTAGGTATGGAGGGAGGAGGAGGGAACCTACTGGACCTCACAGTGTAGGTATGGAGGGAGGAGGAGGGAACCTACTGGACCCCACAGTGTAGGTATGGAGGGAGGAGGGAGGGAGAGGGGAACCTACTGGACCTCACAGTGTAGGTATGGAGGAGGAGGAGGGAACCTATTGGACCCACAGTGTAGGTATGGAGGGAGGAGGAGGGAACCTACTGGACCTCACAGTGTAGGTATGGAGGGAGGAGGAGGAGGGAACCTACTGGACCCCACAGTGTAGGTATGGAGGAGGAGGAGGGAGTGTAGGTATGGAGGGAACCTATTGGACCCCACAGTGTAGGTATGGAGGGGGAAGGGAACCTACTGGACCTCACAGTGTAGGTATGGAGGGAGGAGGAGGGAACCTATTGGACCCCACAGTGTAGGTATGGATAGAGGGAACCTATTGGACCTCACAGTGTAGGTATGGAGGGGGAGGAGGGACTGGAGGGATAGAGGGAACCTACTGGACCTCACAGTGTAGGTATGGAGGGAGGAGGAGGATAGAGGGAACCTACTGGACCTCACAGTGTAGGTATGGAGGGAGGAGGAGGGAACCTACTGGACCACAGTGTAGGTATGGAGGGAGGAGGAGGGAACCTACTGGACCTCACAGTGTAGGTATGGAGGAGGAGGAGGGAACCTACTGGACCCCACAGTGTAGGTATGGAGGAGGAGGAGGGATAGAGGGGTGGAGAAGAGGAGGGTGGATGGGAGGAATGGAGGAGGAGGGGTGGAGAAGAGGAGGGAACCTACTGGACCTCACAGTGTAGGTATGGAGGGAACCTACTGGACCTCACAGTGTAGGTATGGAGGAGGAGGAGGGATAGAGGGAACCTACTGGACCTCACAGTGTAGGTATGGAGGGAGGAGGAGGGATAGAGGGAACCTACTGGACCTCACAGTGTAGGTATGGAGGGAGGAGGAGGGAACCTACTGGACCCCACAGTGTAGGTATGGAGGGAACCTACTGGACCTCACAGTGTAGGTATGGAGGAGGAGGAGGAGGGGAACCTACTGGACCTCACAGTGTAGGTATGGAGGGGAGGAGGAGGGAACCTACTGGACCTCACAGTGTAGGTATGGAGGGAGGAGGAGGGAACCTACTGGACCTCACAGTGTAGGTATGGAGAGGACTGGGTGAGGTATGGAGGGAACCTACTGGACCCCACAGTGTAGGTATGGAGGGAACCTACTGGACCCCACAGTGTAGGTATGGAGGGAGGAGGAGGGAACCTACTGGACCTCACAGTGTAGGTATGGAGGGAGGAGGGAGGGAACCTACTGGACCTCACAGTGTAGGTATGGAGGGAGGAGGAGGGAACCTATTGGACCCCACAATGTAGGTATGGAGGAGGAGGAGGGAGGACCTCACAGTGTAGGTATGGAGGGAGGAGGAGGGAACCTACTGGACCTCACAGTGTAGGTATGGAGGGAGGAGGAGGGAACCTACTGGACCCCACAGTGTAGGTATGGAGGGGAGGAGGGATAGAGGGAACCTACTGGACCTCACAGTGTAGGTATGGAGGGAGGAGGAGGGAACCTACTGGACCCCACAGTGTAGGTATGGAGGGAGGAGGAGGGAACCTACTGGACCTCACAGTGTAGGTATGGAGGAGGAGGAGGGAACCTACTGGACCCCACAGTGTAGGTATGGAGGGAACCTATTGGACCCCACAGTGTAGGTATGGAGGGAACCTATTGGACCCCACAGTGTAGGTATGGAGGGGAACCTATTGGACCCCACAGTGAGGGAGGAGGGAACCTATTGGACCTCACAGTGTAGGTATGGAGGAGGAGGGAGGAGGGAACCTACTGGACCTCACAGTGTAGGTATGGAGGGAGGAGGAGAGGGAGGGAACCTACTGGACCTCACAGTGTAGGTATGGAGGGAGGAGGAGGGAACCTACTGGACCTCACAGTGTAGGTATGGAGGGAGGAGGAGGGAACCTACTGGACCCCACAGTGTAGGTATGGAGGAGGAGGAGGGATAGAGGGAACCTACTGGACCTCACAGTGTAGGTATGGAGGAGGAGGAGGGAACCTACTGGACCTCACAGTGTAGGTATGGAGGGAGGAGGAGGGAACCTACTGGACCTCACAGTGTAGGTATGGAGGGAGGAGGAGGGAACCTACTGGACCCCACAGTGTAGGTATGGAGGGAGGAGGAGGGATAGAGGAACCTACTGGACCTCACAGTGTAGGTATGGAGGGAGGAGGAGGGAACCTACTGGACCTCACAGTGTAGGTATGGAGGGAGGAGGAGGGAACCTACTGGACCTCACAGTGTAGGTATGGAGGGAGGAGGAGGGAACCTACTGGACCTCACAGTGTAGGTATGGAGGGAGGAGGAGGGATAGAGGGGTGGAGAAGAGGAGGGTGGATGGAGAAGACAGGTGGATGGAGAAGAGGAGGGTGGATGGAGAAGAGGAGGGAACCTACTGGACCTCACAGTGTAGGTATGGAGGGAACCTACTGGACCTCACAGTGTAGGTATGGAGGGAGGAGGAGGGATAGAGGGAACCTACTGGACCTCACAGTGTAGGTATGGAGGGAGGAGGAGGGGAGGGAACCTACTGGACCTCACAGTGTAGGTATGGAGGGAGGAGGAGGGAACCTATTGGACCCACAGTGTAGGTATGGAGGGAAACCTACTGGACCTCACAGTGTAGGTATGGAGGGAGGAGGAGGGGAGGGAACCTACTGGACCTCACAGTGTAGGTATGGAGGAGGAGGAGGGAACCTACTGGACCTCACAGTGTAGGTATGGAGGGAGGAGGAGGGAACCTACTGGACCTCACAGTGTAGGTATGGGAGGAGGAGGGACTGGACCCACAGTGTAGGTATGGAGGGAACCTACTGGACCCCACAGTGTAGGTATGGAGGAAACCTACTGGACCCCACAGTGAGGGATGGAGGGAGGAGGAGGGAACCTACTGGACCTCACAGTGTAGGTATGGAGGAGGAGGAGGGAACCTGGATAGGTATGGAGGGAGGAGGAGGGAACCTACTGGACCTCACAGTGTAGGTATGGAGGGAGGAGGAGGGAACCTATTGGACCTCACAGTGTAGGTATGGAGGGAGGAGGAGGAACCTACTGGACCTCACAGAGGGAGGAGGAGGAGGAACCTACTGGACCTCACAGTGTAGGTATGGAGGGAGGAGGAGGATAGAGGGAAACCTCACAGTGTAGGTATGGAGGGAGGAGGGGGAACCTATTGGACCCCACAGTGTAGGTATGGAGGGAGGAGGAGGGAACCTACTGGACCTCACAGTGTAGGTATGGAGGGAGGAGGAGGGAACCTACTGGACCCCACAGTGTAGGTATGGAGGGAACCTATTGGACCCCACAGTGTAGGTATGGGAGGGAACCTATTGACCCCCACAGTGTAGGAGGAGGAGGATATGGAGGGGAACTATACTGGACCCCACAGTGTAGGTATGGAGGAGGGGAGGAGGAGAGGGAACCTATTGGACCTCACAGTGTAGGTATGGAGGAGGAGGAGGGATAGAGGGGAACCTACTGGACCTCACAGTGTAGGTATGGAGGGAGGAGGAGGGAACCTACTGGACCCCACAGTGTAGGTATGGAGGGAGGAGGAGGGAACCTACTGGACCCCACAGTGTAGGTATGGGAGGGAGGAGGAGGGATAGAGGGAACCTACTGGACCTCACAGTGTAGGTATGGAGGGAGGAGGAGATGGACCCCACAGGAGGTATGGAGGGAGGAGGAGGGAACCTACTGGACCCCCACAGTGTAGGTATGGAGGGAGGAGGAGGGAGGAACCTACTGGACCTCACAGTGTAGGTATGGAGGGAGGAGGAGGGAACCTACTGGACCTCACAGTGTAGGTATGGAGGGAGGAGGAGGAACCTACTGGACCTCACAGTGTAGGTATGGAGGGAGGAGGAGGGAACCTACTGGACCTCACAGTGTAGGTATGGAGGGAGGAGGAGGGAAGGGAACCTACTGGACCCACAGTGTAGGTATGGAGGGAGGAGGAGGGAACCTACTGGACCTCACAGTGTAGGTATGGAGGGAGGAGGAGGGAACCTACTGGACCTCACAGTGTAGGTATGGAGGGAGGAGGAGGGAACCTACTGGACCTCACAGTGTAGGTATGGAGGGGAGGGACTGGGACCCCACAGTGTAGGTATGGAGGGAGGAGGGAACCTACTGGACCCCACAGTGTAGGTATGGAGGAGGAGGAGGGAACCTACTGGACCTCACAGTGTAGGTATGGAGGGAGGAGGAGGGAACCTACTGGACCCCACAGTGTAGGTATGGAACCTACTCACAGTGTAGGTATGGAGGAGGAGGAGGGGAGGGAACCTACTGGACCTCACAGTGTAGGTATGGAGGAGGAGGAGGGATAGAGGGAACCTACTGGACCCCACAGTGTAGGTATGGAGGAGGAGGAGGGAACCTACTGGACCTCACAGTGTAGGTATGGAGGAGGAGGAGGGAACCTACTGGACCCACAGTGTAGGTATGGGAGGGACTGGACCTCACAGTGTAGGTATGGAGGGAACCTACTGGACCTACTGGACCTCACAGTGTAGGTATGGAGGGAGGAGGAGGGAACCTACTGGACCTCACAGTGTAGGTATGGAGGGAGGAGGAGGGAACCTATTGGACCCCACAGTGTAGGTATGGAGGGAGGGGAGGGAACCTACTGGACCTCACAGTGTAGGTATGGAGGAGGAGGAGGAACCTACTGGACCCCACAGTGTAGGTATGGAGGGAACCTATTGGACCCCACAGTGTAGGTATGGAGGGAACCTATTCACAGTGTAGGTATGGAGGGAACCTATTGGACCCCACAGTGTAGGTATGGAGGGAACCTATTGGACCCCACAGTGTAGGTATGGAGGGAGGAGGAGGGAGAGGGAACCTATTGGACCTCACAGTGTAGGTATGGAGGGGGAGGAGGAGGGATAGAGGGAACCTACTGGACCTCACAGTGTAGGTATGGAGGAGGAGGAGGGAACCTACTGGACCTCACAGTGTAGGTATGGAGGAGGAGGAGGGGAACCTACTGGACCCCACAGTGTAGGTATGGAGGGAGGAGGAGGGATAGAGGAACCTACTGGACCTCACAGTGTAGGTATGGAGGAGGAGGAGGGAACCTACTGGACCCCACAGTGTAGGTATGGAGGGAGGAGGAGGGAACCTACTGGACCTCACAGTGTAGGTATGGAGGGAGGAGGAGGGAACCTACTGGACCCCACAGTGTAGGTATGGAGGGGAGGAGAGGGATAGAGGGAACCTACTGGACCTCACAGTGTAGGTATGGAGGGAGGAGGAGGGAACCTATTGGACCCCACAGTGTAGGTATGGAGGGAGGAGGAGGGAACCTACTGGACCTCACAGTGTAGGTATGGAGGAGGAGGAGGGAACCTACTGGACCCCACAGTGTAGGTATGGAGGGAACCTATTGGACCCCACAGTGTAGGTATGGAGGAACCTATTGGACCCCACAGTGTAGGTATGGAGGGAACCTATTGGACCTCACAGTGTAGGTATGGAGGGAACCTATTGGACCCCACAGTGTAGGTATGGAGGAACCTATTGGACCCCACAGTGTAGGTATGGAGGGAGGAGGATGGATAGAGGGAACCTATTGGACCTCACAGTGTAGGTATGGAGGGAGGAGGAGGGATGGAGGGAGAGGGAACCTACTGGACCTCACAGTGTAGGTATGGAGGGAGGAGGAGGGAACCTACTGGACCCCACAGTGTAGGTATGGAGGGAGGAGGAGGGAACCTACTGGACCTCACAGTGTAGGTATGGAGGGAGGAGGAGGGAACCTACTGGACCTCACAGTGTAGGTATGGAGGAGGAGGAGGGATAGAGGGTGGAGAAGAGGAGGGGGTGGATGGAGAAGAGGAGGGTGGATGGAGAAGACTGGAGTGTGGATGGAGGGAAGAGGAGGGTGGATGGAGAAGAGGAGGAACCTACTGGACCTCACAGTGTAGGTATGGAGGAACCTACTGACCTCACAGTATGGAGGAGGACAGGGGATGGGGGGTAGGTATGGAGGGAGGAGGAGAACTCACAGGAGGTATGGAGGGAACCTACTACTGGACCTCCAGTGTAGGTATGGAGGGAGGAGGAGGGAACCTACTGGACCTCACAGTGTAGGTATGGAGGAGGAGGGAGGGAAACCTATTGGACCCTCACAGTGTAGGTATGGAGGGGAGGAACCTACTGGACCTCACAGTGTAGGTATGGAGGATGGAGAGGAGGGAACCTATTGGACCCCACAGTGTAGGTATGGAGGGAGGGAGGAGGGAACCTATTGGACCCCACAGTGTAGGTATGGAGGAGGAGGAGGGATGAGGGAACCTACTGGACCTCACAGTGTAGGTATGGAGGGAGGA